>NW_027331987.1:2331040-2606040 GCF_048418815.1 Hemitrygon akajei
CGCTCCAATGAATAGAGACCTAACTTGTTCAACCTTTCTCTGTAACTTAAGTGCTGAAACCCTGGTAACATCCTAGTAAATCGTCTCTGCACTCTCTCTAATTTATTGATATCTTTCCTATAATTCGGTGACCAGAACTGTACACAATATTCCAAATTTGGCCTTACCAATGCCTTGTACAATTTTAACATTACATCCCAACTTCTGTACTCAATGCTCTGATTTATAAAGGCCAGCGTTCCAAAAGCCTTCTTCACCACCCTATCTACATGAGACTCCACCTTCAGGGAACTATGCACTGTTATTCCTAGATCTCTCTGTTCCACTGCATTCCTCAATGCCCTACCATTTACCCTGTATGTTCTATTTGGATTATTCCTGCCAAAATGTAGAACCTCACACTTCTCAGCATTAAACTCCATCTGCCAACGTTCAGCCCATTCTTCTAACCGGCATAAATCTCCCTGCAAGCTTTGAAAACCCACCTCATTATCCACAACACCTCCTACCTTAGTATCATCAGCATACTTACTAATCCAATTTACCACCCCATCATCCAGATCATTTATGTATATTACAAACAACATTGGGCCCAAAACAGATCCCTGAGGCACCCCGCTAGTCACCGGCCTCCATCCCGATAAACAATTATCCACCACTACTCTCTGGCATCTCCCATCTAGCCACTGTTGAATCCATTTTATTACTCCAGCATTAATACCTAACGACTGAACCTTCTTAACTAACCTTCCATGTGGAACTTTGTCAAAGGCCTTGCTGAAGTCCATATAGACTACATCCACTGCCTTACCCTCGTCAACATTCCTCGTAACTACTTCAAAAAATTCAATAAGGTTTGTCAAACATGACCTTCCACGCACAAATCCATGCTGGCTACTCCTAATCAGATCCTGTCTATCCAGATAATTATAAATACTATCTCTAAGAATACTTTCCATTAATTTACCCACCACTGATGTCAAACTGACAGGTCTATAATTGCCAGGCTTACTTCTAGAACCCTTTTTAAACAATGGAACCACATGAGCAATACGCCAATCCTCCGGCACAATCCCTGTTTCTAATGACATCTGAAAGATCTCCGTCAGAGCTCCTGCTATCTCTACACAAACTTCCCTCAAGGTCCTGGGGAATATCCGGTCAGGACCCGGAGATTTATCCACTTTTAAATTTCTTAAAATCGCCAGTACTTCCACCTCTTTAATTGTCATAGGTTCCATAACTTCCTTACTTGTTTCCCACACCTTACACCATTCGATATCCTTCTCCTTAGTGAATACCGAAGAGAAGAAATCGTTCAAAATCTCTCCCATCTCCCTCGGCTCCACACATAGCTGACCACCCTGATTCTCTAAGGGACCAATTTTATCCCTCACTATCCTCTTGCTTTTAATATAACTGTAGAAGCCTTTCGGATTTACTTCCACCTTATTTGCCAAACCAAACTCGTAACTTCTTTTAGCTTTTCTAATCTCTTTCTTAAGTTTCCTTTTACATTCTTTATATTCCTCGAGCAATTCCTTTACTCCATGCTGCCTATATCTATTGTAGACATCCCTCTTTTTTCGAACCAAGTTTCTAATATCCCTTGAAAACCATGGCGCTTTCAAACCTTTAACCTTTCCTTTCAACCGAACAGGAACATAAAGATTCTGTACCCTCATAATTTCACCCTTAAATGACCTCCATTTCTCTATTACATCCTTCCCATAAAACAACTTGACCCATTCCACTCTCTCTAAATCCCTGCGCATCTCCTCAAAGTTAGCCTTTCTCCAATCAAAAATCTCAACTCTAGGTCCAGTCCTGTCCTTCTCCATAATTATATTGAAGCTAATGCTATTGTGATCACTGGACCCGAAGTGCTCCCCAACACATACATCTGTCAGCTGACCTATCGCATTCCCTAACAGGAGATCCAACACTGCCCCATCTCTAGTCGGTACTTCTATGTATTGTTGCAAAAAGCTATCCTGCACACATTTCACAAACTCTAAACCATCCAGCCCTTTTACAGAATGAGCTTCCCAATCTATGTGTGGAAAATTAAAATCTCCCACAATCACCACCTTGTGTTTACTACAAATATCTGCTATCTCCTTACACATTTGCTCTTCCAACTCACGCTCCCCATTAGGTGGCCTATAATACACTCCTATCAGTGTTACTACACCTTTCCCATTCCTCAATTCCACCCAAATAGCCTCCCTAGAGGAGCTCTGTAATCTATCCTTCCAAAGCACCGCCATAAGATTTTCTCGGACAAGCAATGCAACACCTCCTCCTCTGGCCCCTCCTACTCTATCACACCTGAAGCAACTAAATCCAGGAATATTTAGTTGCCAATCACACCCTTCCTGCAACCATGTTTCACTAATAGCTACAACATCATAATTCCAGGTATCAATCCACACTTTAAGCTCATCCACCTTTCTTACAATGCTCCTAGCATTAAAATAGATACATTTAAGATACTCTCCACCTCCTCCTCTCTTTTCATCCCTAGCAATGCATTCAAATCTATTATCCTTTTCTTTCTTCTCCCCTACAACTTCGGGCTGAGCGCATCCCTCCTCCATCACCTGCCTGTCCTCCCTCACACACGGTCTACTTACTTGCTCTACTGGTGAACTAACCTCCTCTCCCATAGTTTCCTCAAATTGATTTCCGCCCCCCCATCTTACTAGTTTAAAGTCTGCCCCGTAGCCCTAGCAAACCTCCCCGCTAGGATATTGGTCCCCCCAGGATTCAAGTGTAACCCGTCCTTCTTGAACAGGTCACGCCTGCCCCAGAAGAGGTCCCAATGATCCAGAAACTTGAATCCCTGCCCCCTGCTCCAATCCCTCAACCACGCATTCATCCTCCACCTAATTCCATTCCTACTCTCACTGTCGCGTGGTACAGGCAGTAATCCCGAGATTACTACCTTTGCGGTCCTTCTTCTTAACTGCCTTCCTAACTCCCTATACTCTCGTTTCAGGACCTCTTCCCCTTTCCTACCTATGTCATTGGTACCTACATGTACCACGACCTCTGGCTCCTCACCCTCCCACTTCAGGATATCTTGGACGCGATCAGAAACGTCCCGGACCCTGGCACCAGGGAGGCAAACTACCATCCGGGACTCCCGATCACCTCCACAGAACCGCCTGTCTGAACCCCTGACTATCGAGTCCCCTATTACTATGGTCCTCTTTCTTCTATCCCTACCCTTCTGAGCTACAGGGCCGTCCTCTGTGCCGGAGGCCTGGCCACTGTCACTTCCTCCAGGTAGGCTTTCCCCCCCAACAGTACTCAAACATGAGTACTTATTGTCAAGGGGTACAGCCACTGGGTACCATAGCATAAAAGCCAGGAGCAACAGGCTCCGGGACAGCTTCTACAACCAGGCCATCTGACTGATTAACTCATGCTGACACATCTGTATTTCTATGTTATATTGACCAGCATGTTATACATATAATTCATCATAAATTACTATAAATTGCACATTGCACATTTACATGGAGACGTAACGTAAAGATTTTTCATCCTCATGTATATGAAGGATGTAAGTAATAAAGTCAATTCAATTCAAATCAATTTCTTGTTTATTTTTTCCCGCCCAATCATCCTTTTAGTTTCTCTCTGTAAATATTTAAAAGCTTCCCAATCCTTTGTCTTCCTACTAATTTTTGTTTAGTTGTATGCCCTCTCTTTTGCCTTTGCATTAACTTGTCTTCCCTTGTCAGCCACGGTTTTACTATTTTGCCATTTTAGTATTTATTTATTTTTGGAATACATCTATCCTTCACCTTCCTCATTTTCCCAGAAACTGACACCATTTCTGCTCTGCTCTGATCCCTGCCAGCATCTCCTTCCAATTTGCTTTGGCCAACTCCTCTCTCAGACCACTGTAATTTCTTTTACTTCTCTGAAATACTACAATGTCAGACTTCACTTTCTCCTTATCAGATTTCAAGTTGAACTCAGTCATGTTGTGAGCACTGCCTCCTAAGGTTTCTTTTAACTACTTACCTCTGGTTCAATACATAACACCCAATCCAGTAGAGCTGTTCCCCGAGTAGGCTCAACGACAAACTGCTCTAGAAAGCCATCACATTGCATTCGACAAACTCACTCTCTTGAGATCCTTTACCAACCTGATTCTCCCAATTGACCTACATGTTGAAATCTCCCATGATTATCATAACATTGTCCTTTTCATCAGCCTTTTCTATTTCTAGTTGTAATCTGTGGGCCTCAACCCACTGACTGTTGGGAGGCCTGTATATGACTGGTGTCAGTGTCATTTTTACTTTTGCAGTTCCTTACCTCAACCCACAAGGATTCAACATCTTCCAATCCTATGTCACATCTAGCTGCTGATTTACCAGCAGAGCCACGCTACCCCCTCACCCGACGTTCCTATACCACCGATACACTGTGTAACCTTGGGCATTCAGATCCCAACTACAACCATCCTTCAGCCACGATTCTGTGATGGCCACAACATCATACCTGACAATCGGTAATAGTGCAACAAGATCATCCACCTTATTTCTCATACTCCATGCATTTAGATATAACACTTTGTGTACTGTATCTGCTACCCTTTTTAATTCTGCATCTCTAATGCACTGATACGCACCCTGCTGGCTGCAATTTTCTCTTCGCATCTGTCCGCCCTATCTGACAGTCTGACTGTACGCTATCATTGCATTTTACCATCAGTCCTATCCCTTCACTCCAGTTCCCGACCCCCCCCCCCACCAAATTAGTTCAGACCCTCCCCAACAGCTCTATCAAACCTCTCTGTGAGAATATTGTTCTCCCTCGGGTCGAGGTGCGACCCGTCCCTTTCGAGCAGGTCATTCCTCCACCAGATGAGATCCTAATGATCCAAGAACCTGAATCCCTGTCCCCAGCACCATCTTCTCAGCCATGTTTATCTCTCAAATTATCCTGTTTCTACCCTCACCAGCACGTGGCACAGGCAGCAATCCAGAAATTACAACCCTGGGGGTGCTGCTTCTGAGCTTTCTACCAAGCTCTCCAAATTCTATTTTCAGGACCTCTTTGCTTTTACTTCCAATGTCATTGTCACAAATTTACCAAAATATCTGTCTCTTTTCCCTCCCTCTCTAAAATGCTGCGGACACGATTCGAGGCATCCCTGACCCTGGCACCCAGGAGGCAACATACCATTCGGGTGTCCCGTTCACATCAATAGATTCTCCTGTCTGTTCCCCTGACGATTCAGTCCCAGATCACGACCACTCCCCTCTTCTGCCTCTAACAACAGTGAGAGATGCTGATCCGGAAGGGGGAAGACCTGCGTCAATCAGAGTCTGCACTCACAGGGCACATGAAGGACTTGTGTATTTTCCTGACAATCCCTGTCACCACACTGATACCCGCTTTTATTCCCTACAATATTATCATCAGTATTAAATTCCCAGTTCCTCTGGTAGATCCAAACTCATGTCCTGGTGTGTTAGTGCGTTTGCCTGGGATTGGAACACAGTGGTTCATCTGCCAGTCCCGTGTATTGGTTGTATTGTGACCCTGTGCTGGTGTGTCCAGGGGTCTGACATCTCCAGCTGACCATGTGACAGTGATGCCTCCCAGTCGGTGGGGTTGATGTGAAATAAACTTCAGTTCCCCTTCAGCCCAGTATTACAGACAATCTTTGCCTCAAATTGGAACTAAATTGAGCTTCATAAACAAGGAGAAATGAATCTTTGTAAGTTTTACCTCGATTAATAGCATCAAGCGTTTCTCTCAGCACTGTGTTCATCAAATAGAGGTGATCGAATTTTTCAACCGGTAGGGTCTCATCTGTCACTGCCAATTCCTGGACATCGTCATTAATCCTGTAAATATTAAACAGCTGGTTATAAATTGCTATTCTGAACTATTTTACAAATCCATTCAGGGTTTCAGTAAAGAGGCTGTCCTACCTTCTGTTCCGACGAGCTTCCTCCTGAAATAAATAAAACACAAATCGGATTAGACTTGGACTTACTGTCCACATCCTGAATTTCCTCCAAATCATTACACGGTGTTGAAAATTCCCACTCCCGCAATCACTCACACACACGGACAATACAGAACCACGGGGTATATTACAGGGAAAGTTTCTGAATGTCAGACCATTACTGAGAGGATGAAACTTACAGGGAAGACAGGACAGGCTGTGCATTTTCATCTGGATATGACGTCAGTGTGGTAAGATGGGGGAATTTAAGATCAGTGATGTATGTGATTGTGTGCGGGTGGAGAAAGTACCTCTATTTATGGGAAGACTTGTGGGGAGATGTAATTCCAGATGGATTTTAACAAATTCCACAAGAAATTTAGTGAAGAGGATGTGGAACTCGCTGCCACAGGAGTGGTTGAAATGGAACGGCAGAGATTGAATGTAATGGGGAGGCTGGATAAACACGTGAGGGACCAGAGATTTCGGGGCACTGTTGCTGGTTGTGGTGAGTAGGTGGGTGGAGGATTGTGAAGCAGGGAAATTGAGAGGAGAAAATGGGCCGAATGACCTGGTTATGTTTTGAACAGTTGAACGTTTATTTGAATGCTATCTGTAAAAGTAAAGAGACAGTAATAGTTTCCCTAATCTGATGGAAACCAGATACAGAAGATAAGTCTGATGTGTGGGTCAAATTCTTTGTTCTCACTGATTGACAAAGAGACCCTCAAACCAACTGCACCAGACACACTCACAGCCTGTGACTGGAAATGGGAGTTAATGAGAGTTTTAGAGGATATTTAATGTAGAATTAAGGACACAGTCAGCAGCTCTGTGTTATGATCAGAGTAAATAATTTCAGAGAGATTTTCATTCTGTCCTGGGATGTACAGAAGTTGTGGAAGTCCAGTTTTGGGACAATAGACAATAGGTGCAGGAGAAGGCCATTCGGCCCTTCTAGCCTGCACTGCCATTCACTGTGATCAAGGCTGATCGTACACAGTCAGTACCCGGTTCCTGCCCTCTCCCCATATCCCTTGACCGCACTATCTATAAGAGCTCTATCTAACTCTCTCTTGAAAGCATCCAAAGACTTGGCCTTCACTGCCTTCTGTGTGAGGTCGCCAGAGCGACAATTGATTTGTTAGAATTGGCCGCTGTGCTGTGTTTATTTCAAATATACCACTGTTCATTTAGTGCCCTTTGACAGAAACAAATTGAAATATAATCCCTCACCTTGAGAAACATCACACTGTCTTTTTGATCCATCTGTTCCTTTAACTTAGTGATTTCCTCCTGAATAATCCTTATATTCTCTTGAATCTCCCGAAGATTTTTCTCCATTGAATTGAGAATCCTCTTTTCTTCTTCCCTGAGATCCCTGAGTAAGCTCTGCTCTTTCTCAGTGATAATCTGGCGCAGTTCAGCAAACTGGGATGTGATGTTGGACTGAACACTGTGTGACTGTTCCTGTTGAATGAAAGGTGAAGATTAATATACTGCATTGCTGAATTCTGTTTCCTTTTGTCGTTAAGTTCGGTCTATTGGAGTCCAATCTACTTCTGAGAGCATTTCCATCAACACCATTCCCTCACGTTTTCCTGAAACCTATTCTCACTTATTGACCCATAAACTCCCATCTGATTCACACACACCCTCCCCACCTTTACAGGGTTAACGGTAATTAACCACTCATCCGGCGTGACCTTGGGATATGTCGGAGTCTCTCGTGGTCACAGGGAGAGCATGCAAACTCCACACAGACATCAGCAGAGGTCAGGATCGAACCCGGGTCACTGAAGCTGCGATACTCGGCTATTCCGCATTAAATGGAGCAAAACCCGAAAGTAATATCAGAAATTCCCCTCAGGAAGCCTCACCCGAACTCCGGAAATCTTCTCTTTCTGTTGCTGCTCCTTTTCCTGGAAGTCTGATTTCTTTTTTGTGAGAGAGTCTAAGGAAGATTGTAGCTGATCCTGGAAGTCAGAGATTGAAGGAAATAGAAACAAAGATGCATCAAAAGAAACCGGTGATCAAACCCGATTATCACACAAAATGCCGGAGGAACTCAGTGAGTCAGGCAGCATCTATTCGGGGGAAATAAACAGTCGGTGTTTCGGGATGAGACCCTTCATCAGGACTGGGAAGGAATGGGACAGAAGCCAGAATAAAAAGGTTGGGGACGAGAACCAGCTGACAGGTGACGGGTGAGACAACGTGACGGGGAACGTGGGGGAGGGTGATGAAGTGAGAAGCTGAGAGGGGACAGGTTGAAGAGGTAAAGGGCTGGAGAAGAAGGAATCTAATTCGAGAGGATAATCGACCATGGAAGAAACGGGAGGAACCGGGCTGTTTGCGGCCCTGAATGGTGACGAGGGAGGAGGTTAGGAGTCAGGTGTAGCACTTGTCCCGCTTGCAGGTGTCGGTGCCAGGAGGGAGATCAGTGGGGAGGAGCGAGTGGATCAGGGCGATACAGTACGTAGAGCGCGATCCGTATGGGGAGCGGAGAGTTGCGGGGTGCGGAGGTGGGCTGTGGGACGGATAGATGCTAGAATTCTGTTGGAGATGGCGGAAGTTGCAGAGAATGATGGGTTGGTTCTGGAGACTCGTGTAATGGTATGTAGGAGAAAGGAAATGTGTTAAGTATTAAATTAATGTTAGTTTTACCGTGTAGATTTTAACAGCTTCTTTAATCGGCTTGAAGCGGTGCTCTCTGTGTTCCTCCGCCACTGCACAGATCACACAGATCAGTGTCTTGTCCGTTTCACAAAACAGCTTCAGTTCTTCCTCATGTTCCTCGCAGTGACGTTTACTTTCCTTCCCTTTCGGATTCAGGTTTAGATTTCGAGCTTTTTCAGCCAGATTTGCTAAGGCCCGACTGGCCCTGAGGGTGCGGTCAGCAAACACCTCTCTACATTCCGGGCAGGAGTTTCTCTCCTCCCTTTCCCAACACCGTGTGATACAAGAGCGACAGAAGTTGTGTCCGCACTCCAGTGACACCGGATCGGTGAAGAAATCCAGGCAGATGGGACAAATTGTCTCCTCGGTCCAACTCTCGGCCTGTCCTTTCGAAGCCATGTTAACTCCTGGCACTTCCTGATTCAGAATGCTTTCACTTTCGGGGAGTTACTGATCTCCTGCAGTACCGCGATTGTCCACTACGCGCGCTGCAGACTCAGGGAATGAACATTATGTTGCTGGATATGTTCAGTGGAAATTCTGACTATTTCCATGTTAGTGTGGGATCAAAAACAAATTAAACAGGGAAAAGATAAGAAAACGCCCAATGGACTGTCTAAGCCCGGCGACGAGCGTAGGTGAGTTGGCCATATGCCCAGCAACCCCATCTCGTAAACACCTAGAACGACAAAAAACGTTAGCTGAATGCCCAAAGGCCCCATCGCTCCGATCGGAAGGACCTTTCCGGATCGAGATCCTTCATCTGAACTGTCTCAACCCGAAATGTCGATTGTCCATTTCCCTCCACAGATGCTGCCCGACCCGCTGAGTTCCTCCAGCAGCTCGTTTTTTACATCTCTCCAGGTCTAAGAGAGTCAGAGTGGAGTGTAAAACGGTGGATAAGTAAACAGTGAAAACATGCCATTAAACTGGGGATGTGGAGAGAATATTGTGCTGTGAGGAGAGAGATGCAGTGGTGATGACCGACCTGTGGTTGCAGGAAAAAGCACAGGACTGGACTTTCTACGTCATAGGGTGGAAAATGTTAATTTTTCGGTAAGGTCCTGATTTCAACAGCCCTTCGTGAGAAAAACTTCATGACTTGACCCATGTCTGTCCTGTCTCCAATAGAAGCCCTGGTCTCCTTCACTCTGGATACAGATCAGATGTTGATACTTTTTTTGTATCAAAATAAACTTTATACTCTTTATTCAGAATGATAAAACGTGCCAATACCTTTACCCAATGAATTTACATTCATTCTCTATTGGGTATTCTGTTGTCTGTTGTCGCCCATGTGCCCCCTGGGGTGGTGAACAATAATTGAGAGGCTTCCTCAGCCAACACGGCCTCTCCCAGTCTAGCAGTAGATAGACCCGATAGTTCCAATGGTGTCCCTGTAGTCTGGAATGTGCCAGTCGGCAGCATTCCTGTACGACAGGGGTTCCCAGCATTTTCTGCTAAACACCAGTTCCAGTAACCGTGGACCCCAGGTTGGGAACCGCTGCTCTCCGGACATCTCGGTGTGATGGCAGGCCAACAAGTTTCGAGCGTCTTTCCCCGAGTTGATGATATTCCAGGAGCACTCGATGTCCGTTTTCCTGTGCGTCCTGGGAACAGCCCGAGGATCAGTGAGCCTTCTCTCACGCAGCTGCTGTGACACAGGCTCTTGCATCTTTCTCCACATATCTTCGCCAGCCCACAGTCCGCAAAGAGGTGAGTGACCGTCTCGTCTCCACGGCAGTAATCTCGGGGCAGCGCGCTGTGGGAGTGATCTCCGGGCATGCAGCAAGGATCAGACTGGGAGGGGCTCTCTCGTCTCCACTGCAGTAATCTCGGGGCAGCGCGCTGTGGGAGTGATCTCCGGGCATGCAGCAAGGATCAGACTGGGAGGGGCCCTCTCGTCTCCACTGCAGTAATCTCGGGGCAGCGCGCTGTGGGAGTGATATCCGGGCATGCAGCAAGGATCAGACTGGGAGGGACCCTCTCGCCGCCAGACAGGCGAGGTCTTGCTGCCCGTTGGTGAGATCTGGTGATGAGGCATTCTGCCAGATGGTCTGGACTGTCTGCTCAGGGAACCACTCCACTGTGTCCATCCAGTCCTTCTCCTGCAGTAACTGCAGGACATTCCGTGCTGACCACTGTCTGGTGTTCTTGTGGTCAAAGCTGCTGGTCTGAAAGAACTGTCACCAATTTCATTAACACAAGGTTCACATGGAGAAGTTTCCTGATTGAGACAGACACAGTCTCACAGGGTATTTACAGGGTAGGGGCAGGAATGATGTTTCTCCTGGCTGGGCAGTGGAACCGGGGATCTCAGACTCAAAATCCGAGGTCACCTCAGCAGGACTGAGATGAGGAGAAATTTCCCCACCCACAGTGCAGTGAATATTTGGAGTTTTCTCCACAGGTTTTCTAAATTAAACCGACATATTTCGGGGCTCGGCGATGCAGGAAAGTGGTGCTGAGGGCAAAGATCAGCCATGTTCTGAGTGAGGGACAGAACAGCGCAACGGGCCGAATGGCAACGTCTGTTCCTGTTTCTTATTTTCTAAATCACGAGGTTACCTTTGCGCCTTGTTCTCCCTTGGCCTTCAGCCTGTCGGATTGCACAGGGGAGCGGTGAGAGCTCCGGAGATCCATCAGCAGCCGCTGCGGTTATTTTATGTTCTTGTTCTTTATCATTATTTTTGTATTTGCATTTGCACAGATCAGCACTCTGGCTGATCTTTCACTGCCTGCTTCTGTTGTGGTTACTATTCTATACTTTTTCTAAGTATGTCCGCAGGAAAATGCTTCTCGGGGTTGTATGTGGTGACTTATCTGGACTCTGAAAATAAAATTTATTTTGAAATTTGAGTTTCGGGAAACTTGCTTTAATTCTGAGAACAAACTGTGACTGACATCTCCAGCTCCCAGCAGCAGCCCGGCCTCACACACTCGCAGCCAATCAGCGATCACCGCTGGGAGAAGGATGCTCTCATTGGCTGAGGGGAGTCAGTGGGCGGGACGCTGAGCGCCCGGCCGGGCCTGTGTTTGGAACCGCGACCGAGTGAGCCCGGAGACCGGGAGCTGCGCCTCGGGTTTCGGCTGCACCACCGGCGGGTCGTGAATCCTTTCGAAGGCAGAGCTGAAGAGACCGGCGGAGATTCCGTGAGATGTTTCAGCTACACGGAGGGCGCCCGGCCTTTCCCCGACGAGGATCGGGGCCTGTTGTCTGGAGTTGTCTCCCAGACCCGTCCCTTCCTGCTGGGAGACGGGAGCTGCCCCGCAGCGGCTGCCGATGGATCTCCGGAGCTCTCACCGCTCCCCTGTGCAATCCGAACGGCTGAAAACCAAGGGAGAACAAGGCGCAAAGGTAAACTCGTGCTTTAGAAAATAAGTAACAGGAGCAGGCCTGGCCACTCGGCCCGTTGCGCCTATTCCACCCTTTCCTCAGAATAGTCCTTTCTTTTTAAATCTTTTTATTGATTTTAAACAAACACAAAAATGAAACATGAATACAAAGAGCTTCAGAGTACATAATTAAAAGGTTAAAGTATAATTACAAACAGATGATATTAACCTCCCAAACTCATAGTGGTTACAAAAAATGGAAAAAATAAGAAACCCTCCCCCCCAAAAAAAATGAAAAAATCCTAATCGACATGGGCCATTGCATTATATCAATTATACACAGTAGCGTCAATAACTCCGCACCTCCATCCAAATAATTAAGGACAATAAAAGTAAGGTTTAGGAAAAGTCAGTTTAGCTCATATGAAAATGTTGAATAAATGGTCTCCAAGTTTCTTCATATTTAACTGAAGGGTCAAAGACAACACTTGTAATTTTTTCTAAACTCGAACAAGAAATAGTTTGAGAAAACCACTGAAATATATTTGGAGGACTAATTTCTTTCCAATTCAATAGGATAGATCTTCTAGCCATTAATGTAACAAATGCAATCATCCGCCGGGCTGAGGGGGGATAAACGACTATTATCCACCTTTGGTAAACCGAAAATTGCAGTAATAGGATGTGGTTGCAATTTGGTATTAAGAACTGTTGAAATAATACTAAAAATATATTTCCAATAATTTTGCAAACAGGGGCAAGACCAGAACATGTGGGTCAATGAAGCGACTTCAGAATGACATCTGTCACAGGTTGGATTAACATAAGAATAAAATCGAGCAAGTTTATCCTTGGACATGTGAGCCCTATGAACAAACTTAAATTGTTTTAGGCATGTTTAGCACAAATAGAAGAATTGACTAATTGTAAAATTTTCTCTCACTGCTCAGTGGGTATAAGACTGTGAAGTTCTTTTTCCCATTCCTTCTTAATTATTTCTGATACTGCTGGCTGTATTTTCATGATCATATGATAAATGATGGCTACTTAACCCTTCTGGCCAGGATTCAGAGCTAGAAATTTTCTGTAATGTCCATTGGACATAATTTCAGAAAATACTAACATTCAAGAAATTTCTAACTTGCAAGTATCTAAAAAAATGAGTTTTAGGTAGGATAGCTGTTCAAAGGACATAAAACCGTTATCTAAAAAAATCACGAAAACATGTTATACCTTTTGTTTTCCATAACACAAAGTCTTGGTCCATAAAAGAGGGCTGGACAAAGATGTTAGATATAATAGGGCTTGATTATTCAAGCCAAAGAATTTACGAAATTGAAACCATATTCTTAATGTATGTTTAACTATAGGATTAGTTATTTGTTTATTCGGTTTAGATAAAGCAAAAGGAGGCGAAGATCCTAAAATAGAAAACAATGAGAAGTCTTGTACAGATTTACACTCCAAATTTACCCATTGTGGGCAAGGTACTATGACCGATTCTTGTGTCCAAAATATTAAATATTGAATATTAACTGCCCATATAGTAAAATCTCAGGTTTGGCAAAGCAAAACCACCTTCCTTCTTAGGCTTCTGTAAATATTTTTTACTTAATCTAAGATTTTTATTCTGCCACACATACGAGGATATTTTGGAGTCAATAATATCAAAAAAAGATTTAGTAATAAAAATTAGTAATGTTTGGAATAAATATAAAAATTGGGTAATACTATCATCTTGATAGTATTAATTCGACCAACCAATGACAGAGATAATGGGGACCACCTGGTAACAAGTTGCTTGATTTGTTCAATTAAAGGTAAAAAATTAACTTTAAATAAACCCTTATATTTCTTGGTAATTTTAATACCCAAATAAGTAAAATGATCTGTGACAACTTTAAATGGTACGTGTTTATAGATTGAAACTTGCATATTTAATGGAAATAATTCACTTATTAAAATTCAGTTTGTAGGCAGAAAAGCTACTAAACTGAGCAAGCAAGGATGAAATAGCAGGAATAGATCTCTCAGGGTCAGATATGTATAGTAACAAATCATCAGCATATAATGATAACTTATAAGTCCCTTACCCACGGGTAATACCAAAAATATTAGGTGATTCACGAATGGCAATGGCTAGAGGTTCCAAAGCAATGTCAAATAATAGAGGACTTGAAGGGCAGCCTTGCCTTGTACCACGGGACAACTGAAAAAAAGGAGATCTTTGATTATTGGTAAGAACCGAAGCCAAAGGTTTATAATACATTAATTTACTACATGATATAAATTTCAAGCTAAAATTAAAATTCTGCATCGTATTATATAAATATAGCCATTCAACTCTATCGAACGCTTTTTCAGCATCTAAGGAAATTACATTCTGGTATTTTAGATGAAGAAGTATAAATTATATTAATTAATTTTCTAATGTTAAAAGATGAATAACAGTTTTTAATAAATCCGGTCTGATCTTCAGAGATAATTTGAGGTAAAACATTTTCTAATCTAGTGGCCAGAATTTTGGTAAAAATCTCAGAATCCGTATTCAGCAAGGATATTGGCCGATAGGATGCACATTCAGTGGGGTCTTTATCTTTTTTAAGAATTGGAGAAATGGAGGCATCATAAAAAGATTGTGGTTATTTACCTACAGTTAATCTTTAAAATTTTTACAAAGCGAAGGAGCGAGTATAGAAGAAAAGGATTTTAAAAATTCAACAGTATAACCATCCAGACCAGGGGCTTTACCTGAATTCATTGAAAAAGGGAGTGGGTTCCCCTTTCCAGACCTTGCCCGGGGACTTGGGCCACTCCTCAGGGTTATATATGGAACCTCTCGAACAGGGACAGGGAGTGGGTTCCCCTTTCCAGACCCTGCCCGGGGACGTGCCACTCCTCAGGGTTATATATGGAACCTCTCGGACAGGGACAGGGAGTGGGTTCCCCTTTCCAGACCCTGCCCGGGGACTTGTGCCACTCCTCAGGGCTATATATGGAACCTCTCGGACAGGGACAGGGAGTGGGTTCCTCTTTCCAGACCCTGCCCAGGGACCTGTGCCACTCCTCAGGGTTATATATGGAACCTCTCGGACAGGAACAGGGAGTGGGTTCCCCATTCCAGACCCTGACCGGGGACTTGCCTGCACTCCTCAGGGTTATATATGGAACCTCTCGGACAGGGACAGGGAGTGGGTTCCCCTTTCCAGACCCTGTCCGGGGACGTGTGCCACTCCTCAGGGTTATATATGGAACTTCTCGGACAGGGACAGGGAGTGGGTTCCCCTTTCTAGACCCTGTCCGGGGACTTGTGCCACTCCTCAGGGTTATATATGGAACCTCTCGGACAGGGACAGGGAGTGGGTTCCCCTTTCCAGACCCTGACCGGGGACTTGCCTGCACTCCTCAGGGTTATATATGGAACCTCTCGGACAGGGACAGGGAGTGGGTTCCCCTTTCCAGACCCTGCCCGGGGACTTGTGCCACTCCTCAGGGCTATATATGGAACCTCTCGGACAGGGACAGGGAGTGGGTTCCCCTTTCCAGACCCTGCCCGGGGACGTGCCACTCCTCAGGGTTATATATGGAACCTCTCGGACAGGGACAGGGAGTGGGTTCCCCTTTCCAGACCCTGACCGGGGACTAGCCTGCACTCCTCAGGGTTATATATGGAACCTCTCGGACAGGGACAGGGAGTGGGTTCCCCTTTCCAGACCCTGCCCGGGGACTTGTGCCACTCCTCAGGGCTATATATGGAACCTCTCGGACAGGGACAGGGAGTGGGTTCCTCTTTCCAGACCCTGCCCAGGGACCTGTGCCACTCCTCAGGGTTATATATGGAACCTCTCGGACAGGAACAGGGAGTGGGTTCCCCATTCCAGACCCTGACCGGGGACTTCCCTGCACTCCTCAGGGTTATATATGGAACCTCTCGGACAGGGACAGGGAGTGGGTTCCCCTTTCCAGACCCTGTCCGCGGACGTGTGCCACTCCTCAGGGTTATATATGGAACCTCTCGGACAGGGACAGGGAGTGGGTTCCCCTTTCCAGACCCTGTCCGGGGACTTGTGCCACTCCTCAGGGTTATATATGGAACCTCTCGTACAGGGACAGGGAGTGGGTTCCCCTTTCCAGACCATGCCTGGGGACTTGTGCCACCCCTCATGGCTATATATGGAACCTCTCGGACAGGGACAGGGAGTGGGTTCCCCTTTGCAGACCCTGCCCGGGGACTTGTGCCACTTCTCAGGGTTATATACGGAACCTCTCGGACAAGGACAGGGAGTGGGTTCCCCTTTCCAGACCCTGCCCGGGGACTTGCGCCACTCCTCAGGGTTATATATGGAACCTCTCGTACAGGGACAGGGAGTGCGTTCCCCTTTCCAGACCCTGCCCGGGGACGTGTGCCACTCCTCAGAGTTATATATGGAACCTCTCGGATAGGGACAGGGAGTGGGTTCCCCTTTCCAGACCCTGCCCGGAGACTTCTGCCACTCCTCATGGTTATATATGGAACCTCCCGGACAGGGACAGGGAGTGGGTTCCCCTTTCCAGACCCTGCCCGGGGACTTGTGCCACTCCTCAGGGTTATATATGGAACCTCTCGGACAGGGACAGTGAGTGGGTTCCCCTTTCCAGACCCTGCCCGGGGACTTGTGCCACTCCTCAGGGTTATATATGGAACCTCTCGGACAGGGTCAGGGAGTGGGTTCCCCTTTCCAGACCCTGCCCGGGGACTTGTCTGCACTCCTCAGGGTTATATATGGAACCTCTCGGACAGGGACAGGGTGTGGGTTCCCCTTTCCAGACCCTGCCCGGGGACTTGTCTGCACTCCTCAGGGTTATATATGGAACCTCTCGGACAGGGACAGGGAGTGGGTTCCCCGTTCCAGACCCTGCCCGGGGACTTGTGCCACTCCTCAGGGTTATATATGGAACCTCTCGGACAGCGACAGGGAGTGGGTTCCCCTTTCCAGACCCTGCCCGGGGACTTGTGCCACTCCTCAGGCTTATATATGGAACCTCTCGGCCAGGGACAGGGAGTGGGTTCCCCTTCCCAGATCCTGCCCGGGGACTTGTGCCACTCCTCAGGGTTATATATGGAACCTCTCTGATAGGGACAGGGAGTGGGTTCCCCTTCCCAGACCCTGCCCGGGGACTTGTGCCACTCCTCAGGGTTATATATGGAACCTCTCGGATAGGGACAGGGAGTGGGTTCCCCTTTCCAGAACCTGCCCGGGGACTTGTGCCACTCCTCAGGGTTATATATGGAACCTCTCGGACAGGGACAGGGAGTGGGTTCCCCTTTCCAGACCCTGCCCGGGGACTTGTGCCACTCCTCAGGGTTATATATGGAACCTCTCGGACAGGGACAGGGAGTGGGTTCCCCTTTCCAGACCCTGCCCGGGGACGTGCCACTCCTCAGGGTTATATATGGAACCTCTCGGACAGGGACAGGGAGTGGGTTCCCCTTTCCAGACCCTGACCGGGGACTAGCCTGCACTCCTCAGGGTTATATATGGAACCTCTCGGACAGGGACAGGGAGTGGGTTCCCCTTTCCAGACCCTGCCCGGGGACTTGTGCCACTCCTCAGGGCTATATATGGAACCTCTCGGACAGGGACAGGGAGTGGGTTCCTCTTTCCAGACCCTGCCCAGGGACCTGTGCCACTCCTCAGGGTTATATATGGAACCTCTCGGACAGGAACAGGGAGTGGGTTCCCCATTCCAGACCCTGACCGGGGACTTCCCTGCACTCCTCAGGGTTATATATGGAACCTCTCGGACAGGGACAGGGAGTGGGTTCCCCTTTCCAGACCCTGTCCGGGGACGTGTGCCACTCCTCAGGGTTATATATGGAACCTCTCGGACAGGGACAGGGAGTGGGTTCCCCTTTCCAGACCCTGTCCGGGGACTTGTGCCACTCCTCAGGGTTATATATGGAACCTCTCGTACAGGGACAGGGAGTGGGTTCCCCTTTCCAGACCATGCCTGGGGACTTGTGCCACCCCTCATGGCTATATATGGAACCTCTCGGACAGGGACAGGGAGTGGGTTCCCCTTTGCAGACCCTGCCCGGGGACTTGTGCCACTTCTCAGGGTTATATACGGAACCTCTCGGACAAGGACAGGGAGTGGGTTCCCCTTTCCAGACCCTGCCCGGGGACTTGCGCCACTCCTCAGGGTTATATATGGAACCTCTCGTACAGGGACAGGGAGTGCGTTCCCCTTTCCAGACCCTGCCCGGGGACGTGTGCCACTCCTCAGAGTTATATATGGAACCTCTCGGATAGGGACAGGGAGTGGGTTCCCCTTTCCAGACCCTGCCCGGAGACTTCTGCCACTCCTCATGGTTATATATGGAACCTCCCGGACAGGGACAGGGAGTGGGTTCCCCTTTCCAGACCCTGCCCGGGGACTTGTGCCACTCCTCAGGGTTATATATGGAACCTCTCGGACAGGGACAGTGAGTGGGTTCCCCTTTCCAGACCCTGCCCGGGGACTTGTGCCACTCCTCAGGGTTATATATGGAACCTCTCGGACAGGGTCAGGGAGTGGGTTCCCCTTTCCAGACCCTGCCCGGGGACTTGTCTGCACTCCTCAGGGTTATATATGGAACCTCTCGGACAGGGACAGGGTGTGGGTTCCCCTTTCCAGACCCTGCCCGGGGACTTGTCTGCACTCCTCAGGGTTATATATGGAACCTCTCGGACAGGGACAGGGAGTGGGTTCCCCGTTCCAGACCCTGCCCGGGGACTTGTGCCACTCCTCAGGGTTATATATGGAACCTCTCGGACAGCGACAGGGAGTGGGTTCCCCTTTCCAGACCCTGCCCGGGGACTTGTGCCACTCCTCAGGCTTATATATGGAACCTCTCGGCCAGGGACAGGGAGTGGGTTCCCCTTCCCAGACCCTGCCCGGGGACTTGTGCCACTCCTCAGGGTTATATATGGAACCTCTCTGATAGGGACAGGGAGTGGGTTCCCCTTCCCAGACCCTGCCCGGGGACTTGTGCCACTCCTCAGGGTTATATATGGAACCTCTCGGATAGGGACAGGGAGTGGGTTCCCCTTTCCAGAACCTGCCCGGGGACTTGTGCCACTCCTCAGGGTTATATATGGAACCTCTCGGACAGGGACAGGGAGTGGGTTCCCCTTTCCAGACCCTGCCCGGGGACTTGTGCCACTCCTCAGGGTTATATATGGAACCTCTCGGACAGGGACAGGGAGTGGGTTCCCCGTTCCAGACCCTGCCCGGGGACTTGTGCCACTCCTCAGGGTTATATATGGAACCTCTCGGACAGCGACAGGGAGTGGGTTCCCCATTCCAGACCCTGCCCGGGGACTTGTGCCACTCCTCAGGGTTATATATGGAACCTCTCGGACAGCGACAGGGAGTGGGTTCCCCTTTCCAGACCCTGACCGGGGACTTGTGCCACTCCTCAGGGTTATATATGGAACCTCTCGGACAGGGACAGGGAGTGGGTTCCCCTTTCCAGACCCTGCCCGGGGACTTGCCTGCACTCCTCTGGGTTATATATGGAACCTCTCGGACAGGGACGTGGAGTGGGTTCCCCTTTCCAGACCCTGCCCGGGGACTTGCCTGCACTCCTCAGGGTTATATATGGAACCTCTCGGACAGGGACAGGGAGTGGGGTCCCCTTTCCAGACCCTGCCCGGGGACTTGTGCCACTCCTCAGGGTTATATATGGAACCTCTCGGACAGGGACAGGGAGTGGGTTCCCCTTTCCAGACCCTGCCCGGGGACTTGTGCCACTCCTCAGGGTTATATATGGAACCACTCGGACAGGGACAGGGAGTGGGTTCCCCTTTCCAGACACTGCCCTGGGACTTGTGCCACTCCTCAGGGTTATATATGGAATTTCTCGGGCAGGGACAGGGAGTGGGTTCCCCTTTCCAGACCCTGCCCGGGGACTTGTGCCACTCCTCAGGGTTATATATGGAACCTCTCGGGAAGGGACAGGGAGTGGGTTCCCCTTTCCAGACCCTGCCTGGGGACTTGTGCCACTCCTCAGGGTTATATATGGAACCACTCGGACAGGGACAGGGAGTGGGTTCCCCTTTCCAGACCCTGGCCGGGGAATTGTGCCACTCCTCAGGGTTATATATGGAACCTCTCGGACAGGGACAGGGAGTGGGTTCCCCTTTCCAGACCCTGCCCGGGGACGTGCCACTCCTCAGGGTTATATAGGGAACCTCTCGGACAGGGACAGGGAGTGGGTTCCCCTTTCCAGACCCTGCCCGGGGACTTGTGCCACTCCTCAGGGTTATATAGGGAACCTCTCGGGCAGGGACAGGGAGTGGGTTCCCCTTTCCAGACACTGCCCGGGGACTTGTGCCACTCCTCAGGGTTATATATGGAACCTCCCGGGCAGGGACAGGGAGTGGGTTCCCCTTTCCAGACCCTGCCCGGGAACTTGTGCCACTCCTCAGGGTTATATATGGAATCTCTCGGGCAGGGACAGGGAGTGGGTTCCCCTTTCCAGACCCTGCCCGGGGACTTGTCTGCACTCCTCAGGGTTATATATGGAACCTCTCGGACAGAGACAGGGAGTGGGTTCCCCTTTCCAGACCCTGCCCGGGGACTTGCCTGCACTCTTCAGGGTTATATATGGAACCTTCGGGCAGGGACACGGGGTCGGTTCCCCTTTCCAGACCTTGCCCGGGGACTTGTGCCACTCCTCAGGGTTATATATGGAACCTCTCGGACAGGGACAGGGAGTGGGTTCCCCTTTCCAGACCCTGCCCGGGGACTTGTGCCACTCCTCAGGGTTATATATGGAACCTCTTGGACAGGAACAGGGAGTGGGTTCCCCTTTCCAGACCCTACCCAGGGACTTGTGCCACTTCTCAGGGTTATATACGGAACCTCTCGGACAAGGACAGGGAGTGGGTTCCCCTTTCCAGACCCTGCCCGGGGACTTGCGCCACTCCTCAGGGTTATATATGGAACCTCTCGGACAGGGACAGGGAGTGCGTTCCCCTTTCCAGACCTTGCCCGGGGACGTGTGCCACTCCTCAGAGTTATATATGGAACCTCTCGGATAGGGACAGGGAGTGGGTTCCCCTTTCCAGACCCTGCCCGGAGACTTCTGCCACTCCTCATGGTTATATATGGAACCTCCCGGACAGGGACAGGGAGTGGGTTCCCCTTTCCAGACCCTGCCCGGGGACTTGTGCCACTCCTCAGGGTTATATATGGAACCTCTCGGACAGGGACAGTGAGTGGGTTCCCCTTTCCAGACCCTGCCCGGGGACTTGTGCCACTCCTCAGGGTTATATATGGAACCTCTCGGACAGGGTCAGGGAGTGGGTTCCCCTTTCCAGACCCTGCCCGGGGACTTGTCTGCACTCCTCAGGGTTATATATGGAACCTCTCGGACAGGGACAGGGTGTGGGTTCCCCTTTCCAGACCCTGCCCGGGGACTTGTCTGCACTCCTCAGGGTTATATATGGAACCTCTCGGACAGGGACAGGGAGTGGGTTCCCCTTTCCAGACCCTGCCCGGGGACTTGTGCCACTCCTCAGGGTTATATTTGGAACCTCTTGGACAGGAACAGGGAGTGGGTTCCCCATTCCAGACCCTGCCCGGGGACTTGTCTGCACTCCTCATGGTTATATATGGAACCTCTCGGACAAGGTCAGGGAGTGGGTTCCCCTTTCCAGACCCTGACCGGGCACTTGCCTGCACTCCTCAGGGTTATATATGGAACCTCTCGGACAGGGACTGGGAGTGGGTTCCCCTTTCTGGACCCTGCTCCGGGACTTGCGCCACTCCTCAGGGTTATATATGGAACCTCTCGGGCAGGGACAGGGAGTGAGTTTCCCTTTCCAGACCCTGCCCGGGGACTTGTGCCACTCCTCAGGGTTATATATGGAACCTCTCGGACAGGGACAGGGAGTGGGTTCCCCTTTCCAGACCCTGCCCGGGGACTTGTGCCACTCCTCAGGGTTATATATGGAACCTCTCAGGCAGGGACAGGGAGTGGGTTCCCCTTTCCAGGCCCTGCCCGGGGACTTGTGCCACTCCTCTGGGTTATATATGGAACCTCTCGGACAGGGACAGGGAGTGGGTTCCCCTTTCCAGACCCTGCCCGGGGTCTTGCCTGCACTCCTCAAGGTTATATATGGAACCTCTCGGGCAGGGACAGGGAGTGGGTTCCCCTTTCCAGACCCTGACCGGGGACTTGTGCCACCCCTCAGGGTTATATATGGAACTTCTCGGACAGGGACAGGGAGTGGGTTCCCCTTTCCAGACCCTGCCCGGGGACTTGTGCCACTCCTCAGGGTTATATATGGAACCTCTCGGACAGGGACAGGGAGTGGGTTCCCCTTTCCAGACCCTGCCCGGGGACTTGTGCCAGTCCTCGGGTTATATATGGAACCTCTCGGACAGGGACAGGGAGTGGGTTCCCCTTTCTGGACCCTGCTCGGGGACTTGCGCCACTCCTCAGGGTTATATATGGAACCTCTCGGGCAGGGACAGGGAGTGAGTTTCCCTTTCCAGACCCTGCCCGGGGACTTGTGCCACTCCTCAGGGTTATATATGGAACTTCTCGGACAGGGATAGGGAGTGGGTTCCCCTTTCCAGACCCTGCCCGGGGACTTGTGCCACTCCTCAGGGTTATATATGGAACCTCTCGGGCAGGGACAGGGAGTGAGTTCCCCTTTCCAGACCCTTCCCGGGGACTTGTGCCACTCCTCAGGTTTATATATGGAACCTCTCGGACAGCGACAGGGAGTGGGTTCCCCGTTCCAGACCCTGCCCGGGGACTTGTGCCACTCCTCAGGGTTATATATGGAACCTCTCGGGCAGGGACAGGGAGTGGGATCCCCTTTCCAGACCCTGCCCGGGGACTTGTGCCTCTCCTCGGGCTTATATATGGAACCTCTCGGCCAGGGACAGGGAGTGGGTTCCCCTTCCCAGACCCTGCCCGGGGACTTGTGCCACTCCTCAGGGTTATATATGGAACCTCTCGGATAGGGACAGGGAGTGGGTTCCCCTTCCCAGACCCTGCCCGGGGACTTGTGCCACTCCTCAGGGTTATATATGGAACCTCTCGGATAGGGACAGGGAGTGGGTTCCCCTTTCCAGACCCTGCCCGGGGACTTGTGCCACTCCTCAGGGTTATATATGGAACCTCTCGGACAGGGACAGGGAGTGGGTTCCCTTTTCCAGACCCTGCCCGGGGACTTGTGCCACTCCTCAGGGTTATATATGGAACCTCTCGGACAGGGACAGGGAGTGGGTTCCCCTTTCCAGACCCTGCCCGGGGACTTGTGCCACTCCTCAGGGTTATATATGGAACCTCTCGGACAGCGACAGGGAGTGGGTTCCCCATTCCAGACCCTGCCCGGGGACTTGTGCCACTCCTCAGGGTTATATATGGAACCTCTCGGACAGCGACAGGGAGTGGGTTCCCCTTTCCAGACCCTGACCGGGGACTTGTGCCACTCCTCAGGGTTATATATGGAACCTCTCGGACAGGGACAGGGAGTGGGTTCCCCTTTCCAGACCCTGCCCGGGGACTTGCCTGCACTCCTCTGGGTTATATATGGAACCTCTCGGACAGGGACGTGGAGTGGGTTCCCCTTTCCAGACCCTGCCCGGGGACTTGCCTGCACTCCTCAGGGTTATATATGGAACCTCTCGGACAGGGACAGGGAGTGGGGTCCCCTTTCCAGACCCTGCCCGGGGACTTGTGCCACTCCTCAGGGTTATATATGGAACCTCTCGGACAGGGACAGGGAGTGGGTTCCCCTTTCCAGACCCTGCCCGGGGACTTGTGCCTCTCCTCAGGGTTATATATGGAACCACTCGGACAGGGACAGGGAGTGGGTTCCCCTTTCCAGACCCTGCCCGGGGACTTGTGCCACTCCTCAGGGTTATATATGGAACCTCTCGGACAGCAACAGGGAGTGGGTTCCCCGTTCCAGACCCTGCCCGGGGACTTGTGCCACTCCTCAGGGTTATATATGGAACCTCTCGGGCAGGGACAGGGAGTGGGATCCCCTTTCCAGACCCTGCCCGGGGACTTGTGCCTCTCCTCGGGCTTATATATGGAACCTCTCGGCCAGGGACAGGGAGTGGGTTCCCCTTCCCAGACCCTGCCCGGGGACTTGTGCCACTCCTCAGGGTTATATATGGAACCTCTCGGATAGGGACAGGGAGTGGGTTCCCCTTCCCAGACCCTGCCCGGGGACTTGTGCCACTCCTCAGGGTTATATATGGAACCTCTCGGATAGGGACAGGGAGTGGGTTCCCCTTTCCAGACCCTGCCCGGGGACTTGTGCCACTCCTCAGGGTTATATATGGAACCTCTCGGACAGGGACAGGGAGTGGGTTCCCTTTTCCAGACCCTGCCCGGGGACTTGTGCCACTCCTCAGGGTTATATATGGAACCTCTCGGACAGGGACAGGGAGTGGGTTCCCCTTTCCAGACCCTGCCCGGGGACTTGTGCCACTCCTCAGGGTTATATATGGAACCTCTCGGACAGCGACAGGGAGTGGGTTCCCCATTCCAGACCCTGCCCGGGGACTTGTGCCACTCCTCAGGGTTATATATGGAACCTCTCGGACAGCGACAGGGAGTGGGTTCCCCTTTCCAGACCCTGACCGGGGACTTGTGCCACTCCTCAGGGTTATATATGGAACCTCTCGGACAGGGACAGGGAGTGGGTTCCCCTTTCCAGACCCTGCCCGGGGACTTGCCTGCACTCCTCTGGGTTATATATGGAACCTCTCGGACAGGGATGTGGAGTGGGTTCCCCTTTCCAGACCCTGCCCGGGGACTTGCCTGCACTCCTCAGGGTTATATATGGAACCTCTCGGACAGGGACAGGGAGTGGGGTCCCCTTTCCAGACCCTGCCCGGGGACTTGTGCCACTCCTCAGGGTTATATATGGAACCTCTCGGACAGGGACAGGGAGTGGGTTCCCCTTTCCAGACCCTGCCCGGGGACTTGTGCCTCTCCTCAGGGTTATATATGGAACCACTCGGACAGGGACAGGGAGTGGGTTCCCCTTTCCAGACACTGCCCGGGGACTTGTGCCACTCCTCAGGGTTATATATGGAATTTCTCGGGCAGGGACAGGGAGTGGGTTCCCCTTTCCAGACCCTGCCCGGGGACTTGTGCCACTCCTCAGGGTTATATATGGAACCTCTCGGGCAGGGACAGGGAGTGGGTTCCCCTTTCCAGACCCTGCCCGGGGACTTGTGCCACTCCTCAGGGTTATATATGGAACCACTCGGACAGGGACAGGGAGTGGGTTCCCCTTTCCAGACCCTGGCCGGGGAATTGTGCCACTCCTCAGGGTTATATATGGAACCTCTCGGACAGGGACAGGGAGTGGGTTCCCCTTTCCAGACCCTGCCCGGGGACGTGCCACTCCTCAGGGTTATATAGGGAACCTCTCGGACAGGGACAGGGAGTGGGTTCCCCTTTCCAGACCCTGCCCGGGGACTTGTGCCACTCCTCAGGGTTATATAGGGAACCTCTCGGGCAGGGACAGGGAGTGGGTTCCCCTTTCCAGACACTGCCCGGGGACTTGTACCACTCCTCAGGGTTATATATGGAACCTCCCGGGCAGGGACAGGGAGTGGGTTCCCCTTTCCAGACCCTGCCCGGGAACTTGTGCCACTCCTCAGGGTTATATATGGAACCTCTCGGGCAGGGACAGGGAATGAGTTTCCCTTTCCAGACCCTGCCCGGGGACTTGTGCCACTCCTCAGGGTTATATATGGAACTTCTCGGACAGGGATAGGGAGTGGGTTCCCCTTTCCAGACCCTGCCCGGGGACTTGTGCCACTCCTCAGGGTTATATATGGAACCTCTCGGGCAGGGACAGGGAGTGAGTTCCCCTTTCCAGACCCTTCCCGGGGACTTGTGCCACTCCTCAGGTTTATATATGGAACCTCTCGGACAGGGACAGGGAGTGGGGTCCCCTTTCCAGACCCTGCCCGGGGACTTGTGCCACTCCTCAGGGTTATATATGGAACCTCTCGGACAGGGACAGGGAGTGGGTTCCCCATTCCAGACCCTGACCGGGGACTTGCCTGCACTCCTCAGGGTTATATCTGGAACCTCTTGGGAGAGACAGGGAGTGGGTTCCCCTTTCCAGACCCTGCCCGGGGACTTGTGCCACTCCTCACGGTTATATATGGAACCTCTCGGACAGGGACAGGGAGTGTGTTCCCCTTTCCAGTCCCTGCCCGGGGACTTGTGCCACTCCTCAGGGTTATATATGGAACCTCTCAGGCAGGGACAGGGAGTGGCTTCCCCTTTCCAGGCCCTGCCCGGGGACTTGTGCCACTCCTCAGGGTTATATATGGAACCTCTCAGGCAGGGACAGGGAGTGGGTTCCCCTTTCCAGACCCTGCCCGGGGACTTGTGCCACTCCTCAGGGTTATATAGGGAACCTCTCGGGCAGGGACAGGGAGTGGGTTCCCCTTTCCAGGCCCTGCCCGGGGACTTGTGCCACTCATCAGGGTTATATATGGAACCTCTCAGGCAGGGACAGGGAGTGGGTTCCCCTTTCCAGACCCTGCCCGGGGACTTGTGCCACTCCTCAGGGTTATATATGGAACCTCTCGGGCAGGGACAGGGAGTGAGTTCCCCTTTCCAGACCCTTCCCGGGGACTTGTGCCACTCCTCAGGTTTATATATGGAACCTCTCGGGCAGGGACAGGGAGTGAGTTCCCCTTTCCCAGGCAGATGCCCGAAGGTGATCGGGAGCCACCAGAGGGGCTGATGTAATACAAGCTATGACACGGTGGGTCACTGAGGTAAGGGAACCCATTTGAATGACAGCCCGACTGCATGCGGATTTTGGTGAATTTTCCCGATAACTACAGAAAAAAGGAGAATCCCTTGCGTACTTTATAGCTCGTTTTAAGGATACGTGAGAGTCCAATGCCGGCAAACCCCTGGACAGATCAGTATGTCCAGCTGGCAGTGCAGACTTTTCTAAACTGTCTCAGACCCAAGCCTGCCCACTCCTTTAAGTTAACTAATCTCAATTCGCTGTGTCAGACCTGGCCCCGGGTGACATAAATTCTGATGAATATGGAGCGCAATTGACTCTTTAAAGGGACTGGGGGAAAGCGAGAGTGTGCACAGAGAACCGGTAGTGAGGAGATGGAGTTCGGGTCCCGATGAAGAACCCAGAATGGGTGGCAGGATCGTGCGGATGGTGCAGATGAAGGGGACACTTGGCTAAGGACAGAAACGGGGTTTGTAGAAAGAGGGGACATTGGGCTAGAGATTGTCGCACTGCAATCACAGACAAGAATAATAAGAGGCAGGAAGACAGCCCGGATCACAGTAATACCCGACAGAGTAACACATTTACTCTCCACAATCCCTTTGGTCCTGGATAGGGCAGGCCAGAGGGGACAGATCACAGTAATACTCGACAGAGTACCACATTTACTCTCCAGAATCCCTTTGGTTCTGGATAGGGCAGGCCAGAGGGAACGGATCACAGTAATCATCGACAGAGTAACACAAATACTCTCCACAATCCCTTTGGTCCCGGATAGGGCAGGCCAGAGGGGACGGATCACAGTGATACTCGACAGAGTAACACATTTACTCTCCAAAATCCCTTTGGTCCCGGATAGGGCAGGCCAGAGGGGACGGATCACAGTGATACTCGACAGAGTACCACATTTACTCTCCACAATCCCTTTGGTCCCGGATAGGGCAGGCCAGAGGGGACGGTGATACAGGCGGCTGTGATCAGGCTCACCACACAGGCAGGCTCTTTTCTCACTGCTGTAATCAGGTAAAAGGTATGAGAGCCTCAGGACTCGCCCCACCTGGGTCAGGAACAGTTACTACCCCATCAGGCTGTGGAACAACACAGGATAACAGCACTCACTTGCTGTCCATGGAGATGCTCCCACAACAAATCATTGTACTGGGACTGTCTCAAAATGAGTGAAATTAGAGATGGTTTGACAGAGACAGATCACATTCCTGTCTCAGAATTAGAGAAATACAATCTGACAGGATATTTACAGCGGAAGGGCTGGAATGATGTTTCCCATAAGGTGTGGAGCCAGCGCTCACAGACTCAAAATCCGAGGACAACTCAGCAGGACTGAGATGAGGAGAAATTTCCTCACCCAGAGTGCAGTGAATCATTGCAATTATCTCCACAAGGTTTCTAAATTGAATAGACATATCCTGGGGCTCATCGGTGATGGAAAGTTGCAGGAAAGTGGTGCTGAGGTCAAAAGTCAAGCATGTTCTGAGTGAAGGGCAGAAGAGGTGCAAGGGGCCGAATGGCCACGCCTTCTCTATTTCTGATTTTCTGAAACACGAGTTTACCTTTGCGCCTCACTGTTTCTTGTCCTGTCAGATTGAACAGGGAGCGCTGAGTGCACCGGACATCTATCGGCAGCCGCTGCGGTTATTTCATGTTCTCGTTGTTTATTTGCATTGGCGAAGTTTGTTGTCTTCTGCACTCTGGTTGATCTTTCAGTGATCCAGATATAGTTACCGTTCTGTAGCTTTGCTCTGTATGTTTGTAGGAGTTGTATGTGGCGACTTATATGTAGTCTGTTAGTTTTTGGAATAGTCGCTTGGGGAATCTGAGGTGGAGGAGTATCTGGGGCTTATTTAAAATTATACATAGATATTATCCAACCAATGTTTATTTGACAAGGGTTAATTCTGATATTGAAACTAACTGTTCTTTTTGCGGTTTATATCCAGAGGATTTATTTCATCTATTTTGGGATTGTGAATGTGTTAAAGCATTTTGGGTTGATGTTTCTCAATTTATAGATCAATATATTAATGTGGATTTTACTTTTTGTTTTCAAAATGTCTTATTTTGGGTTTACTAATAACACCAAATCTCATCGGGATCATTTCTTTATTATAAATCTTTTGGTAATTTGCAGCAAATTTTATATCCATAAATACAATCACAGCAATCCTTCATTTAGATTTTTACGCCAGACTTCAAACTATACGTTTATTCTCTGAAAACTTCCCTTAAACAGAAAGCTGTAAAGACTGTACAAATCTGTGAACGTTTTGGGTTATCTCTGTAAATGTTCCTGTTTTGTGACTCCTCTTAGATACAGTTCCTTCTGCCCAACAGTATTTAGAGTGGATTTCCTTGTTTATTTGTATATTTAAAGTTAATGGTTATATATTTGTTGCTGCTTGTGTGATTCTCTGGCTTTGTTAGCATATGTTTAGTGTTTCTGTTTTTGTTTGTGTTCAATACAAATTAAAAAAAAATTCAAAATAATAATAAAATTTACTTTGAACTTTGAGGCTCGGTGAACTTGCTTTGATTCTGAGAACAAACTGTGACTGACATCTCCGGCTCCCGGCAGCAGCCCGCCCTCGGACACACTCACAGCCAATCAGACAACACCGCTGGGAGAATCCTGCCTCCATTGGCTGAGGAGTGTCAGTGGGCGGGACGCTGGGCGGACCGAAGTTTGGAATCGGGAACGAGCGGACCCGGTGAGAGACCCGAGATTGGGAGCAGCTCCCCGGGTAAAGGCTGCAACAACGGCCGGAGTTTTGAATCCTTCCGATGGCGGAGGTGAAGATTCGGGCGGAGATTCCGTGAGATATTTCAGCCACACAGCGGGAGCCCGGTCTTTCCCCGCCGTGGATCGGGGCCTATTGTCCGGAGTTTCCTCCCAGTCCTGTCTCCTGCTGCTGGGATACGGGAGCTGGCCCGCAGCGGCTGCCGATGGAGCTCCGGTGCTGTGAGCGCTCCCCTGTGCAAAAGGACAGGCTGAAGGTCAAGGGAGAACCAGGCGCAAAGGTAAACTCGGACTTTAGAAAAAGGAAACAGGAGCAGGCCATTCGGCCCTTTGTGCCTGTTCCGCCTTTCACTCAGAACATGCCTGATCTTTGACCTCAGCGCCACTTTCGCGCAACGTTCCCAGCATCGCAGAGCCCCAAAATTTGTCCTTCGAATTCAGAAACCTTGTGGAGAAAATTGCAATGATTCACTACCCTCTGGATGACGAAATATCTCCTCATCTCAGTCCTGCTGAGATGACCTCGGATTCTGTGACCCCCATTCCTCACCACAGGCAAAGGAAACATCACCCCTGCCTCTATCCTGTCAATACCCTGTGAGACTGTGTCTGTCTCAGTCAGACGGCCTTTTATTTCTCTAATTCTGAGACAGGCCCGGTCTGTATAATCTCTCCGAGGACACTACCTCACCTCCTAAATCAATCTGGGAAATCTCTTCATTCCCTTCATCCCACAGGCTGACTCTGGGAGGGAGACCAGACCTGTGCACAGTGTTCCATGTACGCTCTCACCAGGACCCCATATACCTTCAGAGGAGATCTTTATTCTTCTATTCAAACCTTCCTTCCCAATCAATGCTCTTCATTTACTATTGAACTCAAACAGTGAACAGATACAGCACAGCCTCAGCCATGAATTTAAAGGGCAGGTGTTGCAACAGTTTGAGCTTCATACCGGGGGCCACGGAGCAAGCAGGGTGTCACAAAGGGAGGAATGTGGGAGTGTTGTATGTCTGAGCCCAGCTGTGTGTGTTTGTGTATCAGAATCAGGTTTAATATCACCGGCGTATGTTGTGAAATTTGTCAGCAGTAGATTGCAATATTTAGTAATAAAAACTACAGATTACAATTAGTATGTGTAAAATTATATTTAAAATGTGTTGCAAAAAGTGAGGGAAAATTCTGAGGAAGTGTTTATCGGCACATTGTCCATTCAGAAATCTGATGGTGGGGGAGAAGCTGTTCCTGAACTGGTGAGAGTGTCCTCAGGGTCCTGTACGTCCTCCTTGATGGTAGCAATGAGACGAAGGCATGTCCTGGGTGATGGGGGTCCTTAATGATGGATGCCACCTTTTTGTGGCATCATCTTTTGAAAGTGTCCTGGATGCTGTGGGGCCCAGTGCCCATGAAGGAGCTGGCTGAGTTTACAACTTTCTGCAGAATTTTCTGATCCTGTGCAGTGGCCTCTCCACACCAGGCAGTGATGCAACCAGTTAGAATGCTCTCCACAGTACATCTGTAGAAATTTGCAAGTGTCTTTAGTGACAGACCGATTCCCCTCAATCTCCGAATGAAATATAGCCGATGTTGTGCCTTCATTGTAACTGCATCAATATGTTGGGCCCAGGATAGTTCCTCAGAGATGTTGACAGGCAGGAAATGGAAACTGCTCACCCTTTTCACTTCTGATCCCACGATGAGGACTGGTGTGTGTTCCCTCGACATCCCCTTCCTGAATCCACAATCAATTCCTTTGTCTTCATGATGTTGAGTGCAAGGTTGTTGCTGCGACACCACTCAACTTGCTGATCTATCTCACTCCTGTACTCCTCCTCGTCACCATCTGAAATTCCAGCAACAATAGTTGTGTCATCGGCAAGTTTATAGATGAGCCCAGACACACAGACGTGGGTGTAGAGAGAGTAGAGCAGTGGGCTGAGCACACATCGTTGAGGTGTGCCAGTGTTGATTGTCAGCAAGGAGGAGATGTTATTTCTGATCCACACTGACTGTGGTCTCCTGGTGAGGATCCACTTGCAGAAGGAAGTACAGAGGCCCAGGTTTTGGAGCTTGTTGATTGCAATTGAGGGTCTGATTGTGTTGAATGCTGAGCTGTAATCAGCAGCCTGACTTGTGTATTGCTGTTGTCCAGGTGATCTAAGGCTGAGTGGAGAACCAGTGAGATTGCATCTACTGGGGACAGATTGTGGCGATCGGCAAATTGTACTGGGTCCAGGTCCATGCACAGAGAGAAGTTGATTCTAAACATGACCAACCCCGCAAAGCACTTCATCACTGAGGTCTGAGGGCCACCGGGGGATAGTCATTGAGGCAGTTCACCTGCTCTTTACGGGTACTGCTATGATTGTCACCATTGTGTGTATGTGTGTGTGTGTGTGTGTGTGTGTGTGTGTGTGTGTGTGTGTGTGTGTGTGTGTGTGTGTGTGTGTGTGTGTGTGTGTGTGTGTGTGTGTGTGTGTGCGTGCGTGCGTGCGCTCGAGAGAGAGAGTGTGTGGTTGGAACAATCAGAGAATCTAAGGCTTCCCAGTCCGATTGAGGAATGTTTCCAGTAATTGTGGTGCCTCTAAGGAGGGCTCACAGTGACAGGACGACCATTCAGATCAGAACAAAATTATTTACCCAGCCACTGGTGAACCTTTAGAACTCACAACTCAATCTGGTGTTTGAGAGAAACATTCACAAATTCACACGTCAATTTAAAATTTACAAAGTAAGCGTATTATCAAAGTACACGCATGTCACCATGTAGAATCCTGAGATTCGTTTTCTGTGAGCAAACTCAGTAAATCAATGATCCACAACAGAATCCATAAAAGACTGAACCCAACAGGACAAAAGAGAGAACAATATGCAAAAAAGCAACAAACGATGCAAATACAAATTTTAAAATAAATATATATATATATATAAATATATAATAAATATTAGTAACGTGAGATGAGGAGCTTCGAATGTGTTTCCAAAGGTTTGAGTTTGATTACCCTCTCCACCTTTGATCCCCGATGAGGACTGGCTCATGGACCTCCTGTTTCCTCCCTCTGGGGTTAATAATCAGCTCCTTGCTCTTGCTGACATTGAGTGAGAGTTTGTTTAAGACCACAAGTTACAGGAGTTTAATTAGGCCATTTGGCTCATGGAGTTCGCACCGAAATTTCATCATGGCTGATTCATTATCCCTCTCAGCCCCAATCTCCTGCCTTCTCCCCTTATCCCTTCATGCCCTGATCATTCAAGGATCTATCAAACTGCCTTAAATATTAATAATGACGGCCTCCACAGCTGGCTGTAGCATGGAATTCCACAGATTCACTCATCCCTGGCTTAAGAAATTCTTCCTCATCGCCATTCAAAAAGGACACTCCCACAGCCTTTGCACAGGCTTTCCAATATTAGATAATTTTCAATTAGGTCACTCTAGCTCTTCTGAATTCCAGTGAATACAGGCCCAGAGCCATCCAAAGCCCTTCAAATGACAAGCCGTCAAATCCCGGAATCATTTTCGTGAACTTAATTTGAACTCTCTCCAGTTTCAACACATCCTCTCTAAGATAAAGGACTCAAAATGCTCCCATTCCTCCAGGTGAGGTCTCACCAGTGAGTTACAAAACCTCAGAATTACATCCTTGCTTTTATATTCTGGTTCTCCTGAAATTAAATGCTGACATCGCACTTGCCTTCCCCACGATAGACTCAGACTGCAAGTTGGCTTTGGGGGATGCTGCATAATTAATTCAAATCCCTTTAATCCTCAAATGGTTGTGTCTCCATTTGGGGAAAATACCAACGCGTTCATGTCTTCTACCGAAGTCATGACCATACATTTCCTGACATTGTATTTCATCTGTCACTTCTTCGTCCATTCTCTTAATCTGTCAAAGTACTTCTGTGGCCTCTCTATTTCCTCAAAACTATCTGTCCCTCCACCTATTTTCGTATTGGCTGCAAACTTTGCTCAAAACAATCAATTCATCAAAATTATTGACATAACACAAATCCCTGTGGATCATCACTTGTCACCGGCAAGCAAGCAGTAAAGGTTCCCTTTATTCCCACTGTTTGCCTCTTGCCAATCAGCCACTGCTTTATCGATGCCAGTATATTCCCTGTAATACCACAGGTAAGTAGCCGCTTCTGTGGCACCTTGTCAAAGGTTTTCAGAAAATCCAAATACACAGCATCAACCGATTCTCCTTTGTCAATGCTGATTGTTATTTCTTCAAATAATTTAATTACGGCCCCAGGCCTGGACTTGCAGAGTTTAGAAGAATGAAAGAAATCAAACATTGAAAGCACAGAAAACACAGTGGAGAGTTGGAGAGGGAGATGTGAAAGTTGTTTGTGTGGTGCATGTGCTTGTATCTCCTTTTGTGTATGCGTGCGTGTGTTTCTGTCTCTATGTGTCGTCTCTGCGTGCTAGTATGCGTGTGAGTGTCTGTGTGTGTATTTGTGTCTGTGTGCGTGTTTGTTTCTATTAATGTGTGTCAGTGTGTATGTACTGTATATGTGTCTGTGCGTGCATGTGTGTGTATCTCGATGTGTGTGTCTGACTGTGTTTCCTGTGAGTCTCAGGGCCTGTGTGCACATTTATGTGAATGTGTGCCTGTCTGCACGAGCACGTGTGGCTCGGTGAGTCAGTGTGGGAATGTGTGAATGTGTGTGTGTGTGTGTGTGTGTGTGTGTGTGTGTGTGTGTGTGTGTGTGTGTGTGTGTGTGTGTGTGTGTGTGTGTGTGTGTATCACTGTTCCTCTGGATGGATGTCTGTGAGTTTTTGTGCCTTTGCTCACGTTTGAAATTAAACTTATTCTGACAGTACAGATACGTAACCACATACAGCCATGATATTCATTTTCTTGCTGGCATCCACAGTAGAACAGGAAAATACAGCAGAATCGATAAAAAAAACTCCACACAAAGACTGACAAACTGATCATTTTTAGACGATGAGTTGCAGAGGCCTGGAAAATGTGTCCACACGTGTGGGACCTGCTTCCCCAGGGCAGCAGCGAGAAGAGAGCGTGGTCTGAGTGGGTGGGGATGGTTATCATTGATGCTGCTTTCCTGTGGCCGCGCTCCTTGTAGATGTGCTGAATTTCTCTTTGCTGGGCTGGGAGGTGTCCAACACTTTCTGTAGATCTTTCCGTTCTTGGGAACTGGTTTCTGTCCCGGGCTGTGATGCAACCAGTCAGGGTATTATCTATCATGCATTTATTGAAGTTTGACAAAGTTTTGGACAACAAGCTGAATTTGTGCAACTTCTCAAGCAGTGGAAGCTCTGTGCCTTCTTTGTGACAGCACTTACGTGTCAGCTCTCTGAACTGGTAGCACCAAGGCATTTAAAGTCACCGGCCCTGTGGAAGAACATTTGAAATATAAAGTCAGAAGAGCTGTGTGTTGTTAAAGTTTTGTGTCCTTGCGGATTATTCACAGATATAATCACAAGCTGATTTCCCTGTAACTCAGAGGGTGGGGAGTGGAGAGAGGGGGAGAGGGCAGAGAGGGTTAAGAGTTGTTTTCTGTTAAAACTTTTGTGACTTTTTCGATAGCCTGTGTTTATCCAATTCAGTTGCAAGTCCGCTGAACTAAGATTATTGAGCTGACCACATCCCCTCAGTAGAGTGATAATACAGCTGTACAGATGAGATAAGTGTAGACGGGTGGGAAAGAACGTTTTGAACTGACTCCTCTGTTCTGACAAGGTCACACACACTTGTCCGCTGCTGGATCCAAACAGGAGCTGATTTCCCTCTAACTCAGAGGGTGGAGAGTGGGGGGAGGGTGAGAGAGAGCTGGGGGAGAGATGTAGAGAAAAGGTGAGGGTGGCAGAGAGAGAAGGGGAGGGGGAAGAGAGGGTTAACAGTTGTGTGCTGTTAAAGCTTTGTGACCTGACAGCCTGTATTTATCCAGTTCAGTTGCAAGCCTGCAGAACTAAGATTACTGTGCTGACCACGACCCCTCAGTAGAGCGATAATACAGCTGTACAGATGAGATAAGTGCAGACGGGTGGGAAAGAACATTCTGAACTAACATCTCTGTTCTGCTAAGGACACACGCACACTTGTCCGCTGCTGGATCCAAACACAAGCTGATTTCCCTCTCACCCAGAGTTCCACAAATGTGGAGTCTCAATGATCTTGTGGTAAAATAAATGATTTTCCACAATGACTGTGTGTTTCCTTTGTTATTGCTGCATCGGATCCGGAGTAACAATTATTGTCTTTTCCTTTACGGTTGTGTACGGAAAATGGCATCAAAGGCAGGTGCGCTGAGAAACAGACTTGCAGCAGCGTCACAGACACATGGCAAAGCCGCGGTCACAACAACATCAACACAAGTTATTCAAACATTTTACAGGAAGGAACTCAAATAGAACAAAAACATTTAGAGCACAGTGGTCACAGTGTTCACAGTACAAAATCGCACTCACAGTGTTCAAAACTAAAGTGTCCAGTTCCAGATAAAATGGTAAACCAGCTTCCTGTCCGGAAAAATGAATGCAACTGATTGTCACACACGAGAGAAAATCTGCAGATGCTGGAAATCCAAGCAACACACACAGAATGCTGGAGGAACTCAGCAGATCAGGCAGTATCTATGGGAAAGAATACATTCGACGTTTCGCCGAGGCCATTCATAAGACTTGACTTTAGACCATCCAATAGATTCAGCACTTCTGATATCAGTCTCACCGGCCTATAATTGCCTGGCTGAGATCAGCAGGTGGTGAATGTGTTGAATTCGTTGCCACAGGTGGATGTGTTGGCAGGTGATGGAGTGTAAATATGGCGGAGGCTGATAGGTTCTCGATCACTCAGGGCGTGAATTGTTCCGGTAAGAGGGCAGAAGAATGGATTCGGGAGGGAAATTGGCCTGCCATGATGAAATGATGGAGCATACTCGATGGAACGAATGGCCTGATTCTGTTCCTATGTCTTGTGGTCTAAACACAGATTTACCTCCCCCCACTTTCCGGTTTCTGCAGAAATCGCTCCCTTCATTTGCCCTTTTCCACTGTTGTTCCTCCTGGCACTTACCCCTGAAAGTGAGAGAAATACTACACCTGCCGATTCATCTCCTCCCTTACTCCATTCATCGCCCAAAGAGGTTCTTCCAGGTGAGACAACGCTTCCTCTATTGCATCCGCTGCTCCTGATGCAGCCTTCTGTATATTGGTGAGACCCGGCGTAAATTGGAGGGATCGTTTTGTCTAGCACTTCCTTTTCAGCTGCCAAAAGTGGAACTTCCCTGTGCCCAAACAATTTTATTCCTATCCTCATTCCCGTTCCAACATGTCGGTCCATGGCTTCCTCTTATGCCATGATGAAGCCCCCCCTCCCCCTCCGGCTGGAAAAACAACACCTTATATTTTCTTTATATAACTCCCAACCAGATGGCATGAGTAGCGATTTCTCCTTCCAGTAAACTTCATCCTTACTCCTCCCTTCATCTTCTCTCCCCCAATCTGGCTCTTACCTCTTCTTCTCCCACTGTTGCCACTATTCCTTCCCATTATTTCATGAACTACCCTCTCCTCTCCAATCAGATCCCTTTCTCTCCAGCCCTTGATCGTTCCCACCCAACTGACATCACGATTCACCTTACATCTACCCTCCTCCTTCTGCCCCGCCTTTTTTTTTTAAATTCTGGCCTTTCCCCTTCCATTCCAGTCCTGAAAAAGTTTCTCAGCTCGAAACGTCAGCTGCTGATTTATTTTCATAGACGGCTGCCTAACCCGCCGAGTTCCTCCAGCAATTTCTGTGTGTAACTTTCCCACCCGGTGGTGTCCTGCCGAAATGGCAGGTCCCTGATGGACAACACTTCTACCTGGTGAGTCCAGCAACAAAGACAGATCTGCTGCAGACAACTCTCAAACGTGGTGGTGTCCTGCCGCAATGACAGCTCCGCTGTGAACAACCCTCCCACCTGGTGGTGTCCTGCCGCAATGACAGGTCCGCAGTGGACAGCTCGCAGTGGGTGAGTCCAGCCAGAAAGACAGGTCTGCTGTGGACAACCCTCCCACCGGCTGGTGTCCAGCCGCAATGATCTCTCCACTGTGGACAACACTCCCACCTGGTGGTGCCCTGCCGCAATAACAGGTCCGCAGTGGCCAACACTCCTACATGGTGAGTCCAGCCAGAAAGACAGGTCCGCAGTGGACAACACTCCCACCTCCTGGTGTCCAGCCGCAATGATCTCTCCACTGTGGACAACACCCAACAGTTAACAGACGACAGTCAACATTTTGTAAAATGACACTTCATCGGGACCGGAAAGGACGGGGATAGATGCTAGTATGATAAATTGAGGAAAGTGGTAGAAGTACAATCTGGCAGTTGGTAGAAGAGAGACAAGGTTGGGGGAAGGGGATGGAACTGAACTCAGGCTGGAAGATGAGAGCTGGAAAAGTTAAAGAGCTGCAGAAGAACTAATCTAATAGAGAAGTAGAGTGGAACACTGAAGAAAGGAAGGATGATTGGAACCAGAGAAAGGTGATGAGCAGGCGAGAAGAGAAGGGGTGACAGGGTAACTAGTAGCACACACAAAATTGCTGAAGGAACTCAGCAGGCTATGCCAGCGTCTTTGGAAGGGAGCACAGTCGACGTTTCTGGCCGGGATCCTTCAGCAGGACTGAGGAATAAAATGAGGAGTCAGGCTTAGAGGTTGTGGGGATGAGAGGAAGAAACACAAGGTGATAGGTGCAACCGGAAGGAGGGTGTAGGGGTGAAGTAAAGAAAGCAATGGAAGAAGGAAAAGGAGGATGGAATACGAGAGGGAGACGATACCCATCTGTCCTCTATTAGATTCCCCTTTTCCAGTCCTGCACCTCTTTCACCAATCAACTTCCCGATAAAAATTTAACTGCGACCTTTATTCCAGGTTAACTGAACCTCATGGGAAAAATCCTGGCTGCATTTACCCTGTCTATAACACTCATAATGGTGTATACCTCTATGAAGACTCACATCATCGTCCGATGTTCCAGGGAATAAAGTCATAACTTATTCAACCTTTCCCGGCAACTCAGGTCTGCACGTCCTGGGAATCATATTATAGATTTTCTCTGTACTCTTACAATTTTATTCATGCATTTCCTGTAGGCAGGTAACAGAAACTACCCATAATCCTCCAAATGAAGCGGCAACAACCTTTTATACAACTGTAACCCCCTGGGTCGCCTCAGGCTCACTCAGCTCGTTCTCGTCTAGGGGGAGCAGCCTTCGGCCCAGCCAAACTGGGTAATCAGCTGGTGTGGATGCTGTGTGATGTCCCCGCCTCGCCCAAAAACAGACAGTACACGATATGCGATTAAATGAGTACAATTTATAAAGTTTACTATAACTAAGTGATTAATAACGATACAGTATATATGAAGGAAAAAAATAAAGAAAAGGCGCCAAACTTATCAAAGTCCAAACCACTTCGTGCGCAACCGTTGGAGCTCAATTACTGAAGTCTTCTGGCCACCATTCGACCCCTTCCGAACTCCTCGACTCGCAGCTCAGGACCACCCGAAGTGGTCAACCAAGCACATCTATCTTCATCTCCTCTCCTCGGGGTACCTCCTGGCCTTGGACCCCCGCTTGGGGTCCGTTCCTCGCCCAGTTTACAGCATCGCGTCCTCTCTCTCTCTCACCCCCTCGCGCCGATCTCCCCAAAAGCCCGCCAACAAAAGCTTACAGACTCAGAAGAGAGAACAACATTAATCCCAATTGGTTAACAAATGAATATAATTCTCATTATCAGTAAATTTTAACCCAAACAAGCTTCCAGCACTCTCTCGCAACAAAGAAGCATTCCTACTTCTAACAAAACAAAGAAGCCATTTTGATTACATACACAGTAACAAAGAAAAAGAAGAAATCCCCTTTACACAACTTAATCATAGCCCCCATCTCCTGTACTCAGCACCTTGATTTATGGTCCAAAGTACCAAAAGCTCTCTACACCACCCAATCTACTTGTGAAACCACTTTCAGGTAATTATGAAACTGTGCTCCCAGATCCCTCTGTTCTACCGACTGCTCACCGTGTCTTCACGCACACCGAACCGCTGATACCTTCACTTACTGATTAGATTATCCAAGTGAGAATAATTTCAATCTCTTCACAAAATGGCGCCTGAACCATAAAAATGCAAGAACAGAGGTCAAAGTTCAAATTGTATGTACAAAGGAAACGACCTTGAGATCCGTCAGAGCTACAAAGCAGCAGACATGCACATTGGATTATCCCAGAGCAATAAGCCTTTTAAATAGACCACAATGCGGCTGCCTCCACCTGAGAAAGTAACTGAACGTTCAAAGTGCATTATTATTACAGTATCTAAAAATGCAACAACTGAGAGTCGTCACACCTCCAAATCCCGAGAACCCGGAAATACGTGCGCACCCCCAAGCCCATGATCATGCTCCAAAACCACCGATTCCCCAAAATCCGTGTGCACACCTAACTCTGGCAACATTCCCAATTCCACACCCACGCCCAGATACGTGAGCACTCTCAAATCCACATGCAAACCCATACTGGACAATAGACAATAGGTGCAGGAGTAGACCATTCGGCCCTTCGAGCCTGCACCGCCATTTTGAGATCATGGCTGATCATCTACTATCAATACCCGGTTCCTGCCTTGTCCCCATATCCCTTGATTCCCCTATCCATAAGATGCCTATCTAGCTCCTTCTTGAAAGAATCCAGAGAATTGGCCTCCAATGCCTTCCGAGGCAGTGCATTTCAAACCCCCACAACTCTCTGGGAGAAGAAGATTTTCCTTAACTCTGTCCTAAATGACCTGCCCCTTATTCTCAAACCATGCCCTCTGGTACTGGACTCTCCCAGCATCTGGAACATACTTCGTGCCTCTATCTTGTCCAATCCCTTAATAATCTTATATGTTGCAATTAGATCCCCTCTCAATCTTCTTAATTCCAGCGTGTACACGTCCAGTGTCTCTAACCTCTCTGCGTAAGACAGTCCTGACATCCCAGGAATTAACTCTTCCCTTGATCTGCGCACACCCCCAAGTCCGTGTGCACCCCCGAGTCAGCATATGCCCGGGAATCCCCGTACACCCCAATGTTTGCTGAAAGAACTGCAATTTCTACGCACATCCCCAAATCCCCGTGCACCCTCATATTCCACAAACCACTCCAAAATCAGCGCACGTCCTCAAATCTCTGTGTAACCCCAAAACCATGCTCATTACCGAAACTGTCGACGCCCCTACGTCCACATTAGATATTCCCAGAGCAAGATTAATTTCAGGTAGATCAAAAACAGTTGATACCAACACAAAACCAGGAACAGAGGTCAAACATCAATATGCATTTATTATTAAAGTTTAAATGAAACAGCCTTGAGAGTCGACACACCGACACCGCCGAATCAGTGTGCACCGGCAAAACAACCGACACTCCAAATTCCACGTGCATTCACACTGTAGCTGACAAACCCCTAAATCTGTTCACATCCATGTGCACCACCAAATCCGTGTGCAAACCAAATCCGTGTGCACCCCAAATCCGTGTGCAACCCAAATCCGTGTGCACCCCAAATCCGTGTGCAACCCAAATCCGTGGGCACCCCAAATCCGTGTGCACCCCAGTATCACCGAAAAAACCCGATATAGACACATATCCCAAATCGGTATGCACCGCACATACGTGCGCACCCCGAATCTGTGCATAAGCCCACTCAGGTGACTCTCCCAGAGCAGGAATCAGTATAAAATCGCTGTCCCCTCCATGAAAAATATAAATCTATGAGTGCACCTTCAACTGAACTTTGCTCTTGCTATTTCCTTAAGGTGGAGGCAGCAATTTTGTGAATTATCTGAAATGATTTTTTTTCTGGGATAACGAAATGTGTATGTAGGGGTGGCAGCGCGATTGCGGGTGTAAACAGATTTGTGGATGTGTGCAGATTTACTGTTGTGCCATCGAATATGGGGATGATCACAAATATGGGTTTGCACACTGTTTTTTCGGTGTCGATGGATCTGGGTTAGTGACGAATCACAAGACTGATTCTGAAACTTCTCGGGCGTCTCAGGGCTCATTATCCCTCACTGGCAGTCTCCCAACTCAGCGCCGAGTAACCCGCCTTTCTCCAGTCTCGTAAGACCAGGGTTTGCACACCCCGGTCCCGCCAAATCCGTGATATTCGGTTGTTCGCCCAGCCAAACCCCGGTTTGTGTGAATGACGTCTGATTTGCTGCCCCTGTTTCAGCTCGTCGCAGGAAATAATAATATTTATAAATTGCAGCTTAACTATGGAATTAGTCGAGAAAATAAAATATAAAATAAAAAGGAGCCCATTATAATTAAACAGTCAAATCTTCCAAAAGTCATATTCCCCGATGCCTGGTAGACGACAGAACGTTGTCTCCGATTGTCTGCAGCGTCTACTCTCTTCATTATCTCCAACAATACCCCAAACACTGCTGGCAGTGAAACTTTTGCCAGAACGTTATACTTTCCCACACCAGAAATTGTCGTGTCCTCATGACTTTGCTGGCCAATGTCGCACCAAGGAAACAGAGAGTTGCGCCTATTCCCCTGGTGAAATAAGTCACGACCATTTACAAATGGATTGGAGGTTCTGACGTCACGAAATTCCTTTGAGCTCTGTGTTATTAATGAGGGGATGATACATCATTTCAAAGTCATGAGGACACGACGATTTCTGGTGTGGGAAAGTATAACGTTCTGGCAGAAGTTTCACTGCCAACAGTGTTTGGGGTATTGTTGGAGATAACGGGAGCTGACGAATGTGACCATCCGGTGCAGGACAAAAGGCTGGTTGGGCGTTTATTTTGCCTGATACCGGTGTGTGTCTCTGTCTTTGGCCGACTTGTGTTCAGGACGCAGCTTTATTAATAAAATGAAACACTGAGGGGACAGAATATTTCACCGCCCTCATTATCTGCTCCCTGAATTTTGACTGAGTCACCGCGTAAGTAAATGTGTTTGTGCAGCAGCTGAAATCACAGATTTTTTGGAGACTGCGGATTTGGAGTTGTGACGTGTTTTAATTTCCAATACGTTTATAACCTCTGTACTTTGCCCTTTCAATTGGCGCACATAGATTTTGTGGTGCGCTCTTATTCGGGGATGTGTGTTGTCGAATATGGGATTGCACTCGAATCAGCGTATGCCGGCCGATTTAGATTTACACAAGAATTCCGGGTTGCGTGCGAGTGTTTAATATCGAGTCAGCCGTTTTGTGCACTGTTTGAAAATGATTCTTTCGGATTAGCTAATGTGCATGTGGAGTTTTCAGCGGGTTGGTCTGCAAAATGATTATGGAGTGCGCTCCTGTTTAGGGATGCGTGCAGATATGGGGGTGTTCACGGAATTAGTGTTACAGCCAGATTCGGGTACGTCAGCCGGTCTGGAGTTGCAAACTGAGTTTCGGTTGCGTAAAGACAGCCATTCTCTGAACTATTTGAACGGATTTCAACTGTTCGGTAACCCATTATGCATGCGGGAATGCGCACTGATTCGTTGATTGTGTATATTTAGGGCAGCCTTGGCAAATAGGGGGATGCCCACTGATTTGGGGGTGCTCGTTCAATAGGTCAACATAAGGATTTTTTCGGATTTCTGGGTTGTGGTGTCTGCGGATTTGGAGATGTGACGTATCTCAAGTTCGTTTCATTTATAGATTCTTTCCTTATCAATGCACTGAAAAGATTCTTGCTCAGGAATAATCTAATGTACATGTCGAGGTGTCAGAGTGTTTGGGACGGACGGATTTGACGTTGCATGAGAATTTGGGGGAGCACGAGGGGTGGGGACGTCTGTGGATTTGGGTGCACACACTGATTTGCGGGTAGCTTGCGGATTTGGAGGGGCGCACAGATTTGGGGGTGAACATGGATTTGGGGTGTACACCGATTTCGGAATTCGTCGGCCAATATGGGATGCACAGTAATTTGCAGATGTACACAGAGTTAGTGGTATGTAGGCCACATACGGGGTACACACCGATTTCTGGATGTGCGCGGATCAGATATAGGGGTGTGTTGTCGAATATTGTGGTTCACTTGGAATGGGCGTGCGTTCAGTATTGCGTGTAAATGAGCGGGTTGACTGTTTAGTTACAGATTCTGTTAAAGATTCAACTGTACTTATGTTGAAGTAAGTACAACTTACTAATTTATTTGTCTTTCTTATCTGCCTGTGAATACATCTATCTCACAATGGATACAAAGATTCCTAAAACTGGGAAAAAAGAAGCTTCAACGTCTCTGTCTGCCGAGATTCTCTCTATCCCGGAACAGAATCGACAGGATATTATAATTGATATCAAGACTGAATTTAGGGCTTCTATTAGTCAGCTGGAGTCAAAATTGGATCAGATTAACGCCAGAGTGGATGACCAAGCCGAACAATTATCTCGCATCGACCTAACTTCCGAAGATTTAAAGCGCTTCTGCTCAGGACGCGGTTTTATTAATAAAGTGAAACACCGAAGGGACAGAATATTTCACCGCCCTAATTATCTGTTCCCTGAATTTTGACTGAGTCACCGCATAAATAAATGTGTTCGTGCAGCAGCTGAGATCACTCAGCAAAACCGCGACGGACGTAAACTCCATTCAGAATCATTGAAATCGATTCCTTTCCCTGAGACCTGATAATATATGAAATTTACAGCCAGTGTCATCCACAGGAGGATGAAGCTGCCGGAGAGGGTGAAGAGTAAAACCACAGACCTCCTCCTGCTCTCCATCTCCGGGTCACTGCGGTTCTCCCCCTTGCTCTGACCCTTCAGCCCCTTACGGACCCGACTGGCCACTAAAATGTGCCTGACCGTCAGAGCGTTGAGCAGCAGGATCCCAGCGAAAGGGAGGAACGGTGTTAAAACCGTATCGAGCCAGTCATATCCCACCCACCCGGGATCAGTGAAATAACTGTCCATCAGTTCACAGAACCACGGTATATTGTCGATGATCACCCTGGGTTGCCGTGTGAAGTATCGGGGAACATTTTGCATACAGAACAGTGCGCCGGTTGTTGTTAGAACCACAGCCGCAGTTTTCCCGGTGCAATATTTTGTTTTCAGTTTCTGGCAGCAAATGGCGACAAACCGATCAAGGGTGAAAGTGACGGTGAACCAGACAGAACACTCTCTGGCTGTGCCCCTCAGTACTTCCAAAACACTGCACGCACGGATGATGCTCAGAAACTCCACGGGAAGTAATGCCCATTGATACTAATCAAAATGACGCTGGTTACAATGGTCAGTAGATCCGCCGCTGCCATGGCCACCAGATAGCGAGTGGTGCAGGTAGAGAGGCCGCACTTTCCCCGGGACAGGATCACGATCGCCACTAAATTCACTGCGTGTGGGGGAGGGGGGAGAAGAGGAGGGGGAGGGGGGGGAGGCGGGGATCGGGGAAGGCAGAGGGGGATGGGGAGGGGGACGGGGGGAGAGAGTGCGGGAGAGAGAGAGATAACAGACAGAGGGCATTACTGAAACAATTCCTCAAGGGATCGGGTTTCAGCTAAATGTCTGGAGCACTAGAGTCTATAAACGGCTGCTAATTTAATGGGTCACTGTCTCCAACCTGCCTTCTTCAGTGTGGAGATTGGACAATGTGTGGACAATCGTCGGCGATAAAAGCGTTTTGCATGAACAACAACGGTCGGTGCTGATCCAGATTCCAGTCGCTGATGGAGCCGTTTCACTGATTTAACCGTGACTGACCAGGCCCCTGGAAACTCAGCATCTGATGGGGCCGAGAAATGATACGGAGGGAAGCAACACACAAAAAGTACTGGAGGGACTCAGCAGCTCAGGCAGCATCCGTGGAATTGAACAAACTTCGGTTTTGGGCCGAGACTTTTCCACAGGACGAAGCGGTGCCCCAATTTACGACGCGTCTCAGAGAGAAAGCAGGAACAACTCAGTAACCTGAGGCTGATCGGCTCCGTTAATGGTTTAATTCTACAGCGCAGCTCAATTCGATAACTCTCGTCAGCAGATCCGCGGACACTGATTCAGGTGATCAGACCCAATTATTAACACGTACAGCAAGCTGGATGAACTCAGCAGGTCGGACAGCATCCGTGGAAACGAGCAGTCAACGTTTCGGGCCGAGACGCGTTTCCACGGATGCTGTCTGACCTGCTGAGTTCATCCAGCTTGCTGTACGTGTTGCTTTGACCCCAGCTGTGTACTTTGTGTTTACAGACCCAGTTATTGACCGACAGGCAGTGAGATCCGACAGTGACAAACTCCACAGGGAGACATGAAACACAGGACCAGGGTTTATCTCTGGTCAATAACTCAGAAACAGTGAACTTTACAATGGAAACCCATCCCAGTCACAGCTTGCGGGAGAGCTGCCTGTCCCCACACTGGGACAACTCCGGACAAGGTGTCATTGAAGGCAAGAACAACGTTCGAGTCGATCCCGTGAGTTAGATGAGAGACAGGAGTTTAGTTCCGCTTGTCATTAAACATGAAAAATCAGAGTGTTGAACTGACAGGATCGATATCTCTGACCGATATTTGTACAACGATCATTAAGTTAGAAGCTTGTCAAATGATCATAAACAGATTCACGTGGTTAACACACAGAAATGTCAAACATGAATTGCTCTGCTCACTCACCAGCAACTCCAATGACGGCAATGAACACGTACAATACTTTTTCAACACTTCTGTACCTATCGAACAGTTCAGGCATTTTCTCTGTCCAGTGACCTGTACCCACTGTGCTACAGGCGATCTCTCGGAATGAAATGTTAAGGCAGCACATGCCTGCGGTTTAAATACCATTTAGCGACTCCACACGGACACATTTCAACAAATTTAAAAATAACTGTATTGAAATTATTTACAAAACAATTATGTCAGGCAGGTGCAATCCCCGTGGTGACAGATTGCGGTTAAATAATTAACTAGTGCAATGTTTGGACTGTTTGTGTGAATTAGATTGTCCCAACAAAGGTAACTGAACCTTCCGTGGTATCTTATCAATTTAATGTGCTTTCACTGTAAATATGTACTTCAATGGAGCCAATTGAGAGACACAGAATATTGAAGTAAATTGTGTCATTGTAGCTTGTAAAATTGTATTGAATCACCTACTGTTACCAATGTCCTCGAGAGTATCCCCTTCCACAGTCTGAGCAGGGGAACGGTCTCTCCCCAGTGTGAACTCGTTGATGCACCTTCAGTTGATATGACCGAATTAACCCTTTCCCACAGACTGAGCAGGTGAACGGCCTCTCTCCAGTGTGAATTCGCTGATGTACCATTACTTGAGATGACGGAGTAAATGCCTTCCCACAGTCTGAGCAGGTGAACGGCCTCTCTCCAGTATGAACTCGCCGGTGGGCCTGTAGCCTGGATGAGTCAGTGAATTCATTCCCACAGTCTGAGCAGGTGAACGGTCTCTCCCCTGTGTGAATTCTCTGATGCTCCTTCAGTACAGATGACTGAGTGAATCCTTTCCCACAGACTGATCAGGTGAACGGCCTCTCCCCAGTGTGAATTCGCTGATGTACTTTCAGCTGAGATGACCGAATAAACCCTTTCCCACAGTCTGAACAGGTGAACGGTCTCTCCCCAGTGTGAGTTCGCTGAGTAACTGAAATGTTCCCACACAGAGAGCCTTTGTTGCTGCACAGCTGGTATTTTGTTGATACCGTGCTGTTTTCAGGCTGTGTAAACATTTACCTTTCAGACAAACTTCCATACGTTGTGAGCAAATTAAATTAGAGAAAACATTGGTATTATTTCAAGTTCTGGTCATGTATGACAGCACTACAAAGAGCATGTGATGTTACATGGCAAACCCTGGAGAGTTTCAAATTACTCTGCCCCTCCGCACAGGTGATTGACGGTGGAGAGCCCATCAGAGGCAATGCCAATGAACATGATGGGGAGGGCAGTCCTCGTTCACATTGGAGTGTGGCATATTTGTGATGAGAACGCTACAGGTCTCTTGGTACCCAGGCCAAAGGTAATTGGTATCATTATGTACTCAAAGCGAATGGTATTAAACATGTTCTCACAGCTAGAAAGGTCCAGATTTAGATGGAACAAAGGTGATTTCCACAAGGACTAAAACTGATGTAAGGATTTTGTTTCCTTCTTTTCATACAGTAAACATTGACATTTTCATTGACTGTAAGGTCAGTTCCTCAGTGTTCAGTGGTGCCCGAGTGATCCATCTACTCCCCTTCCCTCCCCTTGCGATTCCAAATACGGCCTACGGGCTAACGGTGAAACGCTGCCCCTGTCACCTATGGCTGCTCTTTACCCAGAAAGCCCCACGAAGAAGAGACCCATCTATCCGCCACGGCTCCAGCGCCTTCGCTGCTCAGCAGAAAGTTCCCCGGAGCCCGCGTAGAGAGAGAGGGAAAGGACTTGGACTGTGCCGGGGTACGGAGGAAAGTAGTGGACGGAGCTCACAGTAATTGGACTTCAGTCGCGGTTCGGACGCCTGTACCGATAATAATCCGCCCAGATCCCCGCTCCTACCTGCAGCCGAGTCTCCGAGCCTTTTGTCCACCGTACGCACGCGCGAAACTACCCGCTCCCCTTACGCATGCGCATGTGATCGGCTGGTCACGGACGGCGATTTCTGGAACTGACAGGAGAAAGTCTGCAAATGCTGGAAATCCAAAGCGACTCACACAAAACGCTGCAGGAACTCAGCACCTCAGGCAGCATCTATAGAAAATTATAAACAGTCGGCGCTTTTTGGCCGAAAGCCTTCTGCAAGGCAGAGAAGCACGGGGGAAGATGCCAGAATAAAAATGTGGTGGGGGAGGGGAAGAGGCGAGCTGGAAGCTGACGCCGGGTGGGTGGGAAAGGTGAAGAAGGGGTGGGCTGGAGAATAAAGAATCTGATAGGACAGGAGAGTGGACCAGAGAGAGGGCAGGAGGAGGGTCCCGGGAGGAGTGTAGGCAGGTGAGAAGAAGTACAAGGTCAGAGTGGGGCATAGAGGAGGGTGACGGTAATTTGTTCTCCTGAGCGGAAATCGATGTTCATGCCATCAGATTGGAGGGTATATAATGTGACGGAATATTATATATAATATAATATATATATTATTATCCAGTCAGCCTCCAGGGTGGCGGAGCAACAACTTATATTCTGCCGTGGTACCTTCAAACGAGATGAACGAGCGCACCAGTCTTGTCTGTTTGAATCCAGAGCCCAAGAAAAGCTCTCTTTCGTGTCTCCGTCGTCTTTGACCCCCCTGAAGAACTGTTTCTGAGTGACAGCTAAGATCCACCTGCAATTCCTTGGCCCACTTTCCCAACTGGTCTCGATCCCACTGTAACCTTAGACAACGCTCACTTTCTCCACACACCGGTTTTGGTGACATCCACAACCTCACTAATTGTTTGATCTGCATTCTCCAAATAATTAACACACATCGTTGCCCAGTTGTAAGCGGGTGAATTTACTTTCTCTTTCATCTCCCCGGGGACGAGACTGCCTGGACCCGGGGGGGGGGGGGGGGCAGGTAAACACGGGCTTTCAGTGTCTGAGCCGGTGAGGAAGCCGTGAGTGGCCAGTCCACAAGACAAGACAGCAGATCCCCTCGGCAATCAAACCGACCCTCTTCAGGCCTGTCCCTCCGTGTCCAATCCCCCTCTCAGTGCGAACTCAATCGCCACTGCCACTCCTTCAATGGGGCGACTGAGTCGTGCAGTCGGTGTGAAACCACCTCATTTGCCTCGGGACCATTTCCATTCCACCCATCCAGAGGCAAAGAAGCTGGTTTTAAATTTGTTTTTACATTGGTTTATTTCTGATTTTCAAAGTTGTCATTCCTGTGTACTGATATCTGTTTGTCATCCTGACCAGTTCTGCCTGAAGTTGTTTGGCCTGATTGTTTCTTGGTGAAATTTGACAATGGCGTCTCCCCGGGTTTGGACCTTCATGTCCGTATCTGAACAGGAACCGTCCCTGCTCCCACTCCAGGCTCAGCTGAGAGTGACTGTACTGGCACTGGAGACGGCCCAGTCCCTGACCTCCCAGACTGCACCGTCGGGTAAACCCCGTTACAACTGGTACCAGGACCTCCCAGAATAAAGGATGAGCCCTTGTCTGGCATCTACTGGCTCTGAGATATCTCTACCCACCCGTACAAGTACAAAACTGGACGCCGCCCCCCCCCCAAGCGCCGACACCTACCGTCAGTGTGTCCATCACCAGGGGCACACATCATGTTCTCCGGTGGCATCAAACCAGCCCGAAGACCCCGGTCTCCAGTTGGCAGCAGCTCATTTGAGGGACCCGCCATTTGGGCTCCACCTCATTCGGGGGCAGACGTTTTGTGGGTGGGTGAAGCTCATTTCACACTCCAGTGACCCTCTGAGTGAAGAGGAATCCCCTCATGTGCCCCATAAACTCCCCACCTTTCACCCTTAACCCCTTGTCAAGTATCTCTCTGCTGAGACTCACAGAACACAATCCCAACACTGAGTGTATCTTCATCAAGCAGCTTTATTCTTTATTACCTGCAGGGGGTAAGTTCACCTCCATTCTCACCAGGGATGGGAGGGGACTTCAAACACATCGTTTACAAAATATTCCTTCTGTACATAAGAACGAGACGAGGTTACTGTTCCCAGCGAGCTCCGTGTTCCCGATACATTTGTTGTTGCTGCCATCTCCGGTTGAGTCGTCTCCGCTACTTCCTCATTTCTGCACAGCGTTCAGTGTTTGCAGTCACGAGTTCCTTTAGTAAGCACATTTCTTGTCGTTTCCTCCGGCTACTTTAGTCACCTACATATATCGCATTTACTAGCTCAGCCCTCCGGGGTTTGTACAGCTCCATTTTGTCTCATCAGATTCTTACATTAAAATGCAAAGTTCAGTACATATTTCCCCATTCCCTCCTCTTTGTTGTCCCATGACAACAGACATCCAATATTATCAGGACTTACGAAGTGAATGATGTCTTTAAGGCGGAAATACTTCAGATCTCAAGGCTTTCCTTTCCCTTATATCCCACCCATTACCTATGAGTACCCGGAACCCTGATGTCCCCTCATTTCGGTCACATGGAAGAGTAAAAGAATCATAATCTGATTATTATTACTCTGATGGTTATTCCATAATGTAAAACGGTATTCTCTCATCCAGATTCCCAAAATAGCTTCCTGAGGGGTTGTAGTGGTGGAACCGTACAATGTAAACCAGTATCCCACCATGCTCCCAGAGTACCAAATGGCCACCGGCTTCCTGAGGGGTTATCATTGTGGAACTGTACAATGTAAAACAGTATCCCACCATCCTCCCAGAGTCCCAAATGGCCACCGGCTTCGTGAGGGGTTATCATTGTGGAACTGTACAATGTAAACCAGTATCCCACCATCCTCCCAGAGTCCCAAATGGCCAGCGGCTTCCTGACGAGTTATCATTGTGGAAATGTACAATGTAAACCAGTATCCCACCATCCTCCCAGAGTCCCAAATGGCCACCGGCTTCCTGAGGGGTTATCATTGTGGAACTGTACAATGTAAACCAATATCCCACCATCCTACCAGAGCCCCAAATGGCCACCGGCTTCCTGAGGGGTTATCATTGTGGAAATGTACAATGTAAACCAGTATCCCACCATCCTCCCAGAGTCCCAAATGGCCACCGGCTTCCTGAGGGGTTATCATTGTGGAACTGCTCTCCCACTTATCTCATTCTATCTGCTGCCTCTCAAATCTAATCCATCAGATGAGTTACATTTTCAGATTTGTCTGGTGTATTGATGCAATGTCCAATTAAAGCACATGCACCCCACTTTTTATCTAATATAATGTCTCGGGTGGCTGGAAAACGATGCTGGAGAGGCAGTGACGGGAGACAAGGAAATGGCAGACAAACTGAACAAGTATGTTGTGTCTGTCTTCACTAAGGAAGACACCAGAATAATGGTGGAACTTCCAGGTGTCAGGAGTCAGAAGTTTGCAAACTTACCAGAACCAGAGTGAAGGTTCTTGAGAAACTGAAAGGCCAAGTTAGATAAGTCACGTGACCCAGATGGTGTACACCCCAGGGTTCTGAAAGAGGTGGCTAAAAAGATTGTGGACCCATTAGTAATGAACATTCAAGAATCACAAGGTTCTGGAATAGTTTGGCAAGAATGGAAAATTGTAAATGTCACTCCACTCTTCAAGAAGGGAGAGAGGCAGAAGAAAGGAAACTATAGGCCAGTTAGTCTCTCCTCAGTGATTGGGAAAATGCTGGAGTCGATTTTTAATGATGAGGTCTGAGAGTACCGTGTCACAAGATAAAATAGGCCATAGTCAGCATGGTTTCCTGAAGGGAAAATCTTGCCTGACAAACCTGTTGAAATTATTTTAAGAAATAACAAGCAGGATAGACAAAGTAGAATCGATTGATGTTGTTCACCTGGATTTTCATACGGCTTTTGACATGATGCCTCACATGAAGCTGCTTTAACAACCCACGAGCCCATGGTATTGCAGGAAAGATTCCAGCATGGACAGAGCCGTGGCTGATTGAGAGGAAGCAAAGAGTGGGTATAAAGGGAGCCTCTTGACGAGTGGGTTCCACAGTGGTCTGTGTTGGGACTGATACTCTTTATGTTAAGTGTCAGTGATGTGCATGATGAAACTGATGACCTTGCTGCAAAGTTTTCAGACGATATGAAGATGGTTGAGGGTCAGGTCATTTTAAGGAAATAGAGAGGCTATGGAAGGTCTTCAACAGATGAGGAGAATGGGCAAAGAAGTGTCAGATGGAATACAGTGTCAGCAAAGGGTATCAACATGCACTTTGGTAGCAGAAATGAAAGGGCTGACTATTTTCCAAATAGTCCCTAAAGGTGAATTTGCAGATTGAGTCTGTGGTGAAGAAGGCAAATGTAATGTCAGCATTCATTTCAAGAGGAATGGAATATAAACGCAGGGATGTAATGCTGAAAAATTTGTAAGCACTGGTGAGGCTTCACTGGGAGTACTGTGAGCAGTTTTGGACACCTTATCTTAGAAAAGATGTGCTGAAACTGGAGAGTGTCCAAAGGAGATTAACGTAAATGATTCCCAAATTAAACGTGTTGTCATATGAAGAGTATTTGATGGCTCTGGGCCTGTGTTGATTGGAATTCAAAAGAATGAGAGGAGACCTAATTGAAATATATCAAATAGTGAAAGGATTAATAGAGTGGATATGGAGAGGATGTTTCCTATTTTGGGAGAGTCTAAGACCAAAGGACACAGCCTCAGAATAGAGAGGTGTCTTTAGAATGGAGATGAGGAGGAATTCCTTTAGCCAGAGAGTAATGAATCTATGGACTCTCTGGATCGTGAATCATTGGCAGCTGTGGAGGCCAAATCTTCATGTACATTTAAGGCAGAGGTTGATAGTTTCTTGATTGATCAGGGCATGATGGGCTACCAGGAGAAGGCAGGAGATTGGGGCCAAGAGGGAAATTGGATCAGCTAAAATGAAATGGCGGAACAGACTCGATGGGCCAGATGGCCTAATTCTGCTCCTATATCGTATGGTCTTAAAGCAACCTCTCATTTAACGTCAGCAAGAGCCAGGAGCTGATTATTGACTTCAGGAGGCGGAAACAGGAGATCCGTGAGCCAGTCCTCATCAGAGATCAAAGGCGGAGAGGGTCAGCAACCTTAAATTCCTCAATGTCATCACTTTCCAGGATCTGTCTTGAGCCCAGCATGGAAGTGCAATTACGAAGAAAGCACAGCAACATCTCTATTTCCTTAGAAACCTGCAAAGATTCAGCATGACATCTAAAAGCTTGCCAAACTTCTATAGATGTGTGTGGAGAAAATGTTCAGTGGTTACATCATGGCCAGGTATGGAAACAACAAAGCCCTTGAAAGGAAAATCCTACAGAAAGTAGTGGATATGGCCCAGTACATCACGGTTAAAACCCTCCCCACCACTGCGCACATTTCTCTGGTGCGCTGTCATAGGAAAGCTACATCTATCATCAAGGAGCCCACCAAGTGGCACATGATCTCTTCTCACTGATGCCATCAGGAAGAAAGTGCAGGAGTCTCAGGACCCACACCACCAGGTTCAGGAACTGTCATCACCCTTCAATCATCAAGTTCTTCAAACAGAGGGGATAATCTTACTCAAATTCAATTGCCCCATCACTGAGCTGTTCCTATAACCCATGGCCACATTCACGGATTCTTCATCTCCTGTTCATGATAATTATTTCTTACTTATTGTTTTCTATTTAATATTTACAAAGTCTGTTGTCTTTTGCTCATTGTATTTTATCTACGAGGTTGGGTTCGGGCTTTCATTCATTCAATCATGATTCTTGGATTTACTGAGTTTGTCCGAAAAAAACAATCTCAGGATTGAACATGATGACATGCGTGTACTTCGAGAATAAATTTACTTGGTATATTTTGAATTCTACAATTAAATCTGTAGATACTCTCTCAAACACACATGTGATTTGTAATTTCTAAAGGTTCAGCATTTACTGGCTAAGTTATTTGGCTCTGATCAGAATGACCGTCCCATCACTATGACCCCTCTTCTGAGGTACCCCAGCTACAGGAAAGATTCCTGAATCAAACTGGGATCACTGTTTCAAGCGTGCACGCACACACACACAGACACACAGCTGTGATAAAGTGCTTTGAGGGTTTGGTCATGTATAGAATCAACTGCCTGTGCATGGACCTGGACCCACTGCAATTTGCCGATTGTTGCAATATGTCTACAGCAGATGCAATCTCACTGGCTCTCCACTCAGCATTAGATCACCTGGACAATAGCAAAATACAAGTCAGGCTGCTGATTACAGCTCAGCATTCAACACAATCAGACCCTCAATTGTAATCAACAAGCTCCAAAACCTGGGCCCCTGTACCTCCTTCTGCAACTGGATCCTCACCAGGAGACCACAGTCTGTGTGGATCAGAAATAACATCTCCTCCTTGCTGACAATCAACACTGGCACACCTCAACGATGGGTGCTCAGCTCACTGCTCTACTCTCTCTACACCCACGTCTGTGTGTCTAGGCTCATCTATAAACTTGCCGATGACACAACTACTGTTGGTGGAATTTCAGACGGTGACGAGGAGGAGTACAGGAGTGAGATAGATCAGCAAGTTGAGTGGTGTCACAGCAACAACCTTGCCCTCAACTTCATTAAGACAAAGGAATTGATTGTGGATTCAGGAAGGGGAAGTCGAGGGAACACACACCAGTCCTCACCGTGGGATCAGAAGTGAAAAGGGTGAGCAGTTTCCATTTCCTGCCTGTCAACATCTCTGAGGATCTACCCTGGGCCCAACATATTGATGCAGTTGCAATGAAGGCACAACATCGGCTACATTTCATTCGGAGATTGAGGGGAATCGGTCTGTCACTGAAGACACTTGCAAATTTCTACAGATGTACTGTGGAGAGCATTCTAACTGGTTGCATCACTGCCTGGTGTGGAGAGGCCACTGCACAGGATCGGAAAATGCTGCAGAAAGTTGTAAACTCAGCCAGCTCCTTCATGGGCACTGGACACCACAGCATCCAGGACACATTCAAAAGATGATGCCACAAAAAGGTGGCATCCATCATTAAGGACCCCCATCACCCAGGACATGCCTTCGTCTCATTGCTACCATCAAGGAGGATGTACAGGACCCTGGAGTTCACTGGTTCAGGAACAGCTTCTTCCCCACCATCAGATTTCTGAATGGACAATGAACCCATGAACACCCCCTCAGGATTTTCCCTCTCGTTTTGCACTATATTTCAAATTTAATTTTATAAATACTTATTGTAATTTATACTATGCATTACCGTCACAAAACAACAAATTTCACCACATATGCCGGTGATTCTGATACACAAACACACACAGCTGGGCTCAGACATACAACACTCCCACATTCCTCCCTTTGTGACACCCTGCTTGCTCCGTGGCCCCAGGTATGAAGCTCAAACTGTTGCAACACCTGCCCTTTAAATTCATGGCCGAGGCTGTGTTGTGTCTGTGCACTGTTTGAGTTCGATATTAAATAAAGAGCATTGAATGGGAAGGAAGGTTTGAATAGAAGAATAAAGATCTCCTCTGAAGGTATATGGGGTCCTGGTGAGAGCGTACATGGAACACTGTGCACAGGTCTGGTCTCCCTCCCGGAGTCAGCCTGTGGGATGAAGGGAATGAAGAGAAGGTTTCAGAGATTGCTTTGGGGGGGAGGTAGTGTCCTCAGAGAGATTACACTGACTGGGCCTGTCTCAAAATTAGAGAAATAACAAGTGGTCTAACTGAGACAGACACAGTCTCACAGGGTACTGACAGGGTGGGGCAGCAATGACGTGTTTCCTCACTGGGTGTTGAATAAGGGGTCACAGACTCAGAATCCGATGTCAGCTGACAGGCCTCAGATGAGGAGTGCGGAGAACCTTTGGATTTTTTCCCCCACAAGTTTTCTAAATTCACAAGGAATATTGAAGGGCTGAGCGAAGATGGGAACGTTGCAGGAAAGTGACGCTGAGGTCAAAGATCAGCCATGTTCTGAGTGAGGGGCAGAACAGCGCAACGGTCCGAATGGCAGCGCCCGCTCCTGTTTCCTATTTTCCAAAGCACGAACTTACCTTTGCGCCTTGTTCTCCCTTGGCCTTCAGCCTGTCCGATTGCACCGGAGATCCATCAGCAGCCGCTGCGGGTCAGATCCGGGCTCCCAGCATCAGGAGACAGGTCTGGGAGGTAACTCCAGACAACAGGCCCCGATCCACGGCGGGGAAAGACCGGGCACCCTCCGTGCAGCTGAAACATCTCACGGAATCTCTGCCACGGGAAGGATTCACCCGGCCGGTGTTGCAACCTTTACCCGAAGTGTAGCTCCCAATCTCCGGCTTCTCCCCCGGTCCACTCGCTCTCAGCTCCAAACCTCGGACCGCGCCGAACATTCAGCATCCCGCCCACTGGCACTCCTCAGCCAATAGGAGAAAGATTCTCCCAGCGGTACCGCTGATTGGCTGTGAGTGTGTCCGAGGGCGGGCTGCTAACGGGAGCTGGAGATGTCAGTCACAGTTTGTTCTCGGAATCGAAGGAATTTCCCAAAACTCAAACTTCAAAGTAAATTTTATTATCAGAGTACGGATAACTCACCACATACATACAACACCGAGAAGCATTTTGCTGCGGACACAGAGAAGATCTACAGAACAGTAACTTTAAATGGATCAGTGAAAGATCCGCCAGAGTGCGGACGACAACAAACTGTGCAAATGCAAACATAAATAAATAGCAACAAATAACAGGAACATGAAATAACCGCAGCGGCTGCCGACGGATCTCCGGAACTCTCACCGCTCCCCTGTGCATTCTGACAGGCTGAAGACCAGGGTAGAACAAGGCGCAAAGGTAAACTCGTGGTTTAGAAAATAATAAACAGGAGGTGGTATGGCTATTCGGCCCCTTGCGCCTGCTCTGCCCTTCACTCGGAAAATAACACTATAAGACCATAAGACATAGGGGCAGAATTAGGCCATCTGGCCCATCGAGTCTGCTCCGCCGTTCAATCATGGCTGATCCTTTTTTCCCTCCTCACTCGCAGTTCCTGGCCTTCTCCCCGTAACCTTTGATGTCATGTCCAATCAAGAACCTATCAATCTCTGCCTTAAATACACCCAACGACCCGGCTTCCATAGCTGCATGTGGCAACGAATTCCACAAATTCACCACGCTTTATCTAAAGACATTTCTCCGATTCTCTGTTTTGAAAGGGCGCCCCTTTATCCTGAGGCTGTGCCCTCTTGTCCTAGACTCTCGCACCATGGGAGACATCCTTACCACATCTACTCTGTCTACCTGTTAATATTCAAAAGTTTTCAGTCAGATTCCCCTCACCCTTTTGAATACAACCGAGTACAGACCCAGAGCCATCAAACGTCCCTTTCATACCTGGAATCATCCTTCTGAAATTCATCCGAACCCTCTCCATGTCTGACCTATGACCTCAACACCACTTCCCTGCAATGTCCCCTTCAGAGCTGAGCCCCAGAATATGTCTATTAAATTTAGAAACCCTGTGGAGGAAATTCCAAAGATTCGCTGCACTGGTGTGGAAATTTCTCCTCATCTCAGTCCATAAGACAAGACATAAGACAAAGGAGCTGAAGTCGGCCATTCGAGTCTGCTCCGCCATTTTATCATGAACTGATCCAATCTCCCCTTTGGTCCCATTCCCCAGCCCTCTCACCATAACCTTTGATGCCCTGGCTACTCAGATGCCCATCAATCTCTGCGTTAAATACACCCAATGACTTGGCCTCCACTGCGACCTGTGGCAACAAATTCCACAGATTCACCAGCCTCTGGCTACAAAGAAAAATTCTTTGCATGTCTGTTCTGAATGTGTGCCCTTCAATCCTCATGTCCTCTCGTACTAGACTCCCCCACCATGGGAAACAACTTTGCCACATCCACTCTGTCCATGCCTTTCAACATTCGACATGTTTCTATGAGGTTCCCCCTCATTTTTCTAAAAGGAGTACAGTCCAAGAGCAATCAAACGTTCCTCATATGTTAACCCTCTCATTCCCGGAATCATTCTAGTGAATCTTCTCTGAACCCTCTCCAATGTCACAATATCCTTTCTTAAATAAGGAGCCCAAAACTGCACACAGTATTCCAAGTGAGGTCTTACCAGTGCCTTATAGAGCCTCAACATCACATCCCTGCTCCTATACTCTATTCCTCTAGAAATGAATGCCAACATTGCATTCGCCTTCTTCACCACCGACTCAACCTGGAGGTTAACCTTAAGGGTATCCTGCACAAGCACTCCCAAATCCCGTTGCATCTCAGAACTTTGAATTCTCTCTCCATTTAAATAATAGTCTGCCCGTTTATTTCTTCAACCAAAGTGCATGACTGTACACTTTCCGACATTGTAATTCATTTGCAACTTCTTTGCCCATTCTCCCAATCTATCCACGTCTCTCTGCAGACTTTCTGTTTCCTCAGCACTACCGGCCCCTCCACTTATCTTTGTATCATCAGCAAACTTAGCCACAAAGCCATCTATTACATAATCCAAATCGTTGATAAACAACGTGAAAAGAAGCGGCCCCATCACGGACCCCTGTGGAACACCACTGGTAACTGGCAGACAACCAGAATGGGATCCTTTATTCCCACTCTCTGTTTCCTGCCAATCAACCAACGCTCTATCCACATATGTAAATTTCTTGTAATTCCATGGGCTCTTATCTTGTTTAGCAGCCTCATGTGTGGCACCTTGTCAAAGGCCTTCTGAAAATCCAAATACACAACATCCACTGCATCTCCCTTGTCTAGCCTACTTGTAAATTCCTCAAAAAAAGGCAGGATTTTCCTTCAAGGAAACCATGTTGAGTTTGGCCTATCTTGTCATATGCCTCCAGATACTCGGTAACCTCATCCTTGACAATCGACTCCAACAACTTCCCAAACACCGATGTCAACCTAACAAGTCTATGATTTTCTTTTTGCTTCCTTGCCCCCTTCTTAAATAGCAGAGTGACATTTGCAATCTTCCAGTCCTCTGGAACCATGCCAGAATCTATCGACTTTTGAAAGATCATTGCTAATGCCTCCGCGATCTCCACAGCTACTTCCTTCAAAACACAAGGGTGCATTCCATCTGGTCCTGGAGATTTATCTAACCTGAGACTATTCAGCTTCCTGAGTACTTTCTCTGTCGTAATTGTGACTGCGCACACTTCTCTTCCCTGACACCCTTGAGTGTCCGGTATACCGCTGATATCTTCCTCAGTGAAGACTGATGCAAATACTCGTTCAGTTCCTCAGCCATCTCCTTATCTCCTATTACAATTTCTCCAGCATCATCTTCTATCGGTCCTGTATCTGCTCTCACATGTCTTTTTATACACTTGAACAAGTCCTGCTGTTCCTGCCCAACCCTGTCAATATCCTGTTAGATTGAGCCTGTCCCTTTTACTTCTCTAATTCAGAGACAGGCCCAATGCGATCAGTCTCAGTCAAACCACCTCCGATTTCACTCATTTTGATACGGTGATAGGTTATCGGAGCATCTAAATGGACGTGATGTTGTTCCGGAGCCTGATGGTTGAGGGGTAGTAACTGTTCCTGAACCTGGTGCTGCGAATCCCGAGGCTCTTGAACCTTCTACCTGATTGCAGCAGCGAGAAAAGAGCCTGGCCTGGGTGGTGAGCATCTCTGATGATGGATGCTGCTCTGCTCCGACAACGTTTCATGTCGATGTGCTCAGTGGTTGGGAGGATCCACCCGGGATGTACCGGGCCGAATCCAACACCTTGTGTCGGTTCATCAGGAGGGCGATGAAATACTTTGATCATCGTGCCAAACCTTACCTTGGGAGAGGGAAATTGCTAATGCCTCCGCAATCTCCACAGCTACTTCCTTCAGAACACGAGGGTGCATTCCATCTGGTCCGGGAGATTTATCTACCCTTAGACTGAGGGAAATGGCAATCGAGATTTCGAGTTCAGACAGTCCAGCTGAAGGATCTCGACCTGAAAGTCGATTTTACATTTCTCTCCACAGATGCTGCCTGACCCGCTCAGTCCCTCGAGTTTCTTACTCGAGATTCCAGCATCTGCATTCTCTTAGGCCTCTCTTTTCAGAACTTGTCCCTTTCAGTCCTGCCTCAGACTGAACCAGGCTCTTCTCTCCGGCTTCATTTCTGTTCTGCTTCTTCTTTAGCCCATCACGCCTACCGGGACACAGGCCGTCAACAGCAGCTCGTCAGAGTCCCCTATCCAGGGCGAAGGTTACCGGCCCTGTGGCTTCTCCTTTCACCACACGACTTCAATCGTCTTCCAGGGGAAGATCCTTCCGATCTCAGGGATGAGGCCTTTGAAGGTTCATTTGACATTTCTGTGCACTGCCATTTTTCGGGACGAGATTGCAAACCCCAGGCCCAACGCCGCCCCTTTCGGAGCCGGGCTCAGGCAGTCCGTGGCCGAGTTTTCATTTCTGTTCTGATCTGTTTAATGTATTGCTGATCTCACCCTGCGATGGAAATTACCACTATTACTTCCCATTGAACACATCCAGCAGCAGAATGTTCAATCCCCGAGACTGTTCCGTCATGCTTAATCTGTTTCTGATCCCTCCCTGATATAGATACAATCCCTTCCCTCAGACAGCATCATAATGTTCACTCCCTGACACTGCAGCGCCCGTAGTGGACAATCGCGGTACTGCAGGGGATCAGCAGCTCCCCGAAAGTGAAAGCATTCTGAATCAGGAAGTGCTGGGAGTTAACATGGCTTCGAAAGGACCGGCCGAGAGTTTGAGCGAGGAGGTGATTTGTTCCGTCTGCCTGGATTTCTTCACCGATCCGGTTATACTGGAGTGCGGACACAACTTCTGTCGCTCTTGTATCACACGGTGTTGGGAAAGGGAGCAGAGAAACTCCTGCCCGGAATGTAGAGCGGTGTTTGCTGACCGCACCCTCAGGGTGAATCGGGCCTTAGCAAATCTGACACAAAAAGTTCGGAATCTGAGCCTGAGCCCGAAAGGGAAGGAAAGTAAACTTCACTGCGAGGAACATGAGGAAGAACTGAAGCTGTTTTGTGAAACGGACAAGACACTGATCTGTCTGGTCTGCAGAGATGCGCAGGAACACAGAGAGCACCGCTTCATGCCGATTAAAGAAGCTGTTAAAATCTACAAGGTAAAACTAACCCGAATTTGATCTTCACTCTATCTTCCATTCTTCTGCCTGGGACCACAGGAGCCTTCACATCGAACACATCATTCCCCGCAACTTTCACCAACTCCAACGGGATTCTACCACCAAACACATCTCTCCCTCCAACAGCCCTGACCTACCCCTCCACACAACTCTCCGCGCTCTGTAAGGATCGTTCTCTACGTACTGTAACTCCATTATCCACTCACTCCTACCCACTGATCTCCCTCCTGGCACTGACACCTGCAAGCGGGACAAGTGCTACACCTGACTCCTAACCTCCTCCCTCGTCACCATTCAGGGCCGCAAACAGCCCAGTTCCTCCCGTTTCTTCCATGGTCGATTGTCCTCTCGTATTAGATTCCTTCTTCTCCAGCCCTTTACCTCTTCCACCTGTCCCCTCTCAGCTTCTCACTTCATCACCCTCCCCCAAGTTCCCCCTCACGTTGTCTCACCCTTCACCTGTCAGCTGGTTCTCATCCCCAACCTTTTTATTCTGGCTTCTGTCCCATTCCTTCCCAGTCCGAATGAAGGGTCTCATTCCGAAACACCGACTGTTTATTTCCCCTGAATAGATGCTGCCTGACTCACTGAGTTCCTCCGGCATTTTGTGTGATAATCGGGTTTGATCACCTGTTGCTTTTGATGCATCTTTGTTTCTATTTCTTTCACTCTCTGACTTCCAGGATCAGCTAAAATCTTCCTTAGACTCTCTCACAAAAAAGAAATCAGACTTCCAGAAAAAGGAGCAGCAACAGAAAGAGAAGATTTCCGGAGTTCGGGTGAGGCTTCCTGAGCGGAATTTCTGATATTACTGTCGAGTTTTGCTCCATTTAATGCAGAATAGCCGAGTATCGCAGCTCCAGTGACCTGGGTTCGATCCTGACCTCTGCTGCTGTCTGTGTGGAGTTTGCATGCTCCCCCTGTGACCACGAGAGATTCCGACACATCCCAAGGACATGACGGATGAATGGCTAATTACCGTTAACCCTGTGAAGGTGGGGTGGGTGTGCGTGAATCGGATGGGAGTTTATGGGTCAATAAGTGAGAATAGGTTTCAGGAAAACTTGAGGGAATGGTGTTGACGGGAATGCACTCAGAAGTAGCATGGACTCTAACAGACCGAACTGAGCGACAAAAGGAAACAGAGCACAGCAATGCAGTATATTAATCTTCACCTTTCATTCGACAGGAACAGTCACACAGCCTTCAGTCCCACGTCACATCCCAGTTTGCTGAACTGCGCCAGATTATCACTGAGAAAGAACAGAGCTTACTCAGGGATCTCAGGGAAGAAGAGAAGAGGATTCTCAATCCAATGGAGAAAAATATTCTAGCTCTTCAAGAGAATATAAGGATTATTCAGGAGGAAATCTCAAAGTTAAAGGAACAGATGGATCAAAAAGACGGTGTGATATTTCTCAAGGTGAGGGATTATATTTCAAGTTGTTTCTGTCAAAGGGCACTAAATGAACAATGGTATATTTGAGATAAACACAGCACAGCGGCCAATTCTAACAAATCAATTATCGCTGCTGGTGACCTCACACAAGTTGTTAGACTTGCATGATGCGCCCTCCAATCACTCCAATAATGACATTTCAAAATGTCCAAGATACGCTTTCAGTCCTTCATTAGCAAAATACAATCTTGAAGCGATGAAACTTCAGGGTAATTCATTGTAAAGTAAGCTGCAACACAGCGGTCAAGAACAGAATGACATCCGCCCGTCCCCAGCTCAAAACAGCCCAGAACAAAGTACAGATACGTAACTTTTTCCCTTCGCTTTTACCATGCCTGGGTTGTTGTTGTCCTATAATAATAAGATTATTAAGGGATTGGACACGCTGGAGGCAGGAAGCATGTTCCCGCTGATGAGTGAGTCCAGAACTAGAAGCCACAGTTTAAGAATAAGGGTAGGCCATTTAGAACAGTGATGCGGAAAAACTGTTTCAACAAAGTAACAAGGACTCTTCTTCCAACGGCATCCTGAGTCACTTCCCTTGTCCCGCTCTGCTACTCCTGCCAAAAGACCCCAAACTAGACTACAGTCCGTCACAAATCTCTCTCCGCCCAGCTCTCTCTAGAGTGGTGGATATGTGGAATGCTCTGCTCCAGAAGGCAGTGGAGGCCAAGTCTCTGGATGTTTTCAAGAGAGTTAGATAGAGCTCTTATAGATAGCTGGGCCAAGGGATATGGGGAGAGGGCAGGAACGGGATACTGATGGTGGATGATCAGCCATGATCACATTGAACGGCGGTGTTGGCTAGAAGGGCCGAATGGCCTACACCTGCACCTATTGTCTATTGTCCCAAAACTGGACTTCCACAACTTCTGTATATCCCAGGACAGAATGCAAATTTCTCTGAAATTATTTACTCTGATCATAACACAGAGCTCCTGACTGTGTCCTTAATTCTACATTAAATACCCTCTAAAACTCTCGTTAACTCCCAGTTCCAGTCACAGGCTGTGAGTGTGTCTGGTGCGGTTGGTGTGAGGGTCTCTCTGTCAATCAGTGAGAACAAAGAATTTGACCCACACATCAGACTTATCTTCTGTATCCGGTTTCCATCAGATTAGGGAAACTATTATTGTCTTTTTACTTTTACAGATAACATTCAAATAAACGTTCAACTGTTCAAAACATAACCAGGTCATTCGGCCCATTTTCTCCTCTCAATTTCCCTGCTTCACAATCCTCCACCCACCTACTCACCACAACCAGCAACAGTGCCCCGAACTCCCTGGTCCCTCACGTGTTTATCCAGCCTCCCCATTACATTCAATCTCTGCTGTTCCATTTCAACCACTCCTGTGGCAGCGAGTTCCACACCCTCGTCACTAAATTTCTTGTGGAATTTGTTAAAATCCATCTGGAATTACATCTCCCCACAAGTCTCCCCATAAATAGAGGTACTTCCTCCACCTGCACACAATCACATACATCACTGATCTTAAATTCCTCCATCCTATCAGCCTGACGTCATATCCAGATGATAATGCACAGCCTGTCCTGTCTTCCCTGTAAGTTTCATCGTCTCAGTAATGATCTGACATTCAGAAACTTTCCTTGTAAGTTACCCCGTGGTTCTGTATTGTCCGTGTGTGTGAGTAACTGCGAGATTGGGAATTTTCAACACCTTGTAATGATTTGGATGAAATTCAGGATGTGGACAGTAAGTCCAGGTCTAATTGGATTTGTGTTTTATTTATTTCAGCAGGAAGCTCGTCGGAACAGAAGGTAGGACAGGCTCTTTACTGAAACCCTGAATGGATTTGTAAAATAGTTCAGAATAGCAATTTATAACCAGCAGTTTAATATTTACAGGATTAATGATGATATCCAGGAATTGTCAGTGACAGATGAGACCCTACCGGTTGAAAAATTTGATCACCTCTATTTGTTGAACACAGTGCTGAGAGAAACGCTTGATGCTATTAATCGAGGTAAAACTTACAAAGATTCATTTCTCCTTGTTTATGAAGCTCAATTTAGTTCCAATTTGAGGCAAAGATTGTCTGTAATACTGGGCTGAAGGGGAACTGAAGTTTATTTCACATCAACCCCACCGACTGGGAAGCATCACTGTCACATGGTTAGCTGGAGATGTCAGACCCCTGAACACACCAGCACAGGGTCACAATACAACCAATACACGGGACTGTCAAATGAACCACTATGTTCCAATCCCAGGCAAATGCACTAACACACCAGGACATGAGTTTGGATCTACCAACGGAACTGGGAATTTAATACTGACGATAATATTGTAGGGAATAAAAGCAGTGTGGTGACCGGGATTGTCAGGAAAATACACAAGTCCTTCATGTGCCCTGTGAGTGCAGACTCTGACTGACACAGGTCTTCCCCCTTCCGGATCAGCATCTCTCACTGTTGTTAGAGGCAGAAGAGGGGAGTGGTCGTGATCGGGGACTGAATCATCAGGGGAACAGACAGGAGAATCTATTGATGTGAACGGGACACCCGAATGGTATGTTGCCTCCTGGGTGCCAGGGTCAGGGATGCCTCGAATCGTGTCCACAGCATTTTAGAGAGGGAGGGAAAAGAGCCAGATATTTTGGTAAATTTGTGACAATGACATTGGAAGTAAAAGCAAAGAGGTCCTGAAAAGAATCTGGCTAGCTTGGTAGAAAGCTCAGAAGCAGCACCCCCAGGGTTGTAATTTCTGGATTGCTGCCTGTGCCACGTGCTGGTGAGGGTAGAAACAGGATAATTTGGCAGATAAACATGGCTGAGAAGATGGTGCTGGGGACAGGGATTCAGGTTCTTGGATCATTGGGATCTCATCTGGTGGAGGAATGACCTGCTCAGAAGGGATGGGTCGCACCTCAACCTGAGGGAGAACAATATTCTCACAGAGAGGTTTGATAGAGCTGTCGGAGAGGGTTTAAACTAATTTGGTGGGGTGGGGGGTTGGAAGTGGAATGAAGGGATAGGACTGCTGGTAAAAATGCAAAGATAGCGTGCAGTCAGACTGTCAGATAGGGCGGACAGATGAGAGGAGAAAATTGCAGCCAGCAGGGTGAGTATCAGTGCATTAGAGATGCAGAATTAAAAAGGGGAGCAGATACAGTACATAAAGTGTTATATCTCACTGCATGGAGTATGAGAAATAAGGTGGATGATCTTGTTGCACTATTACCGATTGTCAGGTATGATGTTGTGGCCATCACGGAATCGTGGCTGAAGGATGGTTGTAGTTGGGAGCTGAATGTCCAAGGTTACACAATGTATCGGTGGTATAGGAAGGTCGGGTGAGGGGGTGTCGTGGCTCTGCAGGTAAATCAGCAGCAAGATGTGACATAGGATTGGAAAATGTTGAATCCTTGTGGGTTGAGGTAAGGAACTGCAAAAGTAAAAATGACACTGACACCAGTCATATACAGGCCTCCCAACAGTCAGTGGGTTGTGGCCCACAGATTACAACTGGAAATAGAAAAGGCTGATGAAAAGGACAATGTTATGATCATCATGGGAGATTTCAACATGCAGGGCAATTGGGAAAATCAGGTTGGTAAAGGATCTCAAGAGAGTGAGTTTGTTGAATGCAATGTGATGGCTTTCTAGAGCAGTTTGTCGTTGAGCCTACTCGGGGAACAGCTCTACTGGATTGGGTGTTATGTATTGAACCAGAGATAAGCAGTTAAAAGAAACCTTAGGAAGCAGTGCTCACAACATGACTGAGTTCAACTTGAAATTTGATGAGGAGAAAGTAAAGTCCGACATTGTAGTATTTCAGAGAAGAGAAAGAAATTACAGTGGTCTGAGAGAGGCGTTGGCCAAAGCAAATTGGAAGGAGATGCTGGCAGGGATGAGAGCAGAACAGAAATGGTGTCAGTTTCTGGGAAAATGAGGAAGGTGAAGGATAGATGTATTCCAAAAATAAATAAATACTCAAATGGCAAAATAGTAAAACCGCGGCTGACAAGGGAAGACAAGTTAACGTAAAGGCAAAAGAGAGGGAATACAACTAAACACGAAATTAGCAGGAAGACGGAGGATTGGGAAGCTTTTAAATATCTACAGAGAGGAACTGAAAGAATGATTGGGATGAAAAAAATAAACAAGAAATAGATTTGAATTGACTTTATTACTTACATCCTTCATATACCTGAGGATTAAAATTCTTTATGTTACATCTCCGTCTAAATGTGCAATGTGCAATTTATAGTAATTAATGATGAATAATATGTACAACAGGCTGGTTAATATAACATAGAAATTCAGTTGTTTCCACATGAGTTAATGAGTCTGATGGCCTGGTTGAAGAAGCTGTCCCGGAGACTGTTGCTCCTGGATTTTAATCTGTGGTTTAGAATCCAATGTTAGCATTCAATCCAAGGGGTTTAGATAACATTCAATCCAAGAGCAGGGATGTGATGCTGAGGCTTTATAAGGCACTGGTGAAGCCTCACCTTGAGTATTGTGAACAGTTTTGGGCTCCTTATCTAAGAAAAGATGTCCTGGCATTGCAGAAGGTTCATTTCATAAGGATGATTCCAGGAATGAAAGGGTTCTCATATGAGGAACGTTTGATAGCTCTGTGTCTGTGCTCGCTGGAATTTAGAAAGATGAGGGGGAATCTCATTGAAACTTTTCGAATGTTGAAAGTCCTAGACAGAGTAGATGTGGAAAGGATGTTTCCCATGGTGGAGTTTAGGAAAAGAGGGCACAGCCTCAAGACAGAGGGGTGTCTATTTAAAACAGATGCAGAGAAATTTGAGCCAGCGGCTGGTGAATTTGTGGAACTTGTTGTGTGTATTTAAGGCAGAGCTTGATAGGTTCTAGATTGGACACAGTATCAAAGGTTACGCGGAGAAGACCAGGTAGTGGGGCTGAGGAGGAAAAAAAAGGATCAGCCATGATTGAATGGCGGAGCAGACTCGATAGGCAAATGGCCTAATTCTGCTCCTATGTCTTATGGTGATCAGATCACTACATTGAAGCATTGTGAGAATGAGCTCGGACACACCAACACGCATTGACATGGGTCAAGATTTCATCTCGGGAGAAGCACAGACAGCATAACCGGCCTGGCAAAGCTCCCTCACACACATACACAGGAAGGATTGGCAGATTGTAGTCAGAGCCTCAGCAATGTACGTTGTTATTTCCCTCAGTAACCTGGAAACCAGTCTCTTCAGAGACAGTCATTTATTCATTTAAACAACTCAACACACCAGACATGTGATGACACACTGTAACATACAAATTCTTAAATGTGTACACTCTCCTTCAATGTGTATACACACTACACGGATATTTACCACAATCAACACACACACACACACACACACACACACACACACACACACACACACACACACACACACACACACACACACACACACACACACACACACACACACACACACACACACACACACACACACACACAGACAATATACTATCAGAGTGTGACACACGGCCACAGAAATAGGCACAAATTCCCATTTAGGATTGAAATCTGCCGTCCTTACCCAGTCTGTCTGTTCTGTGGCACTCAGCTGCCCTCTGACGTGACGTCACATCAACACTTCACAGACAGACTCCGGGGTGAGATTCCTCAGGAGGATGATCTGGGAGGGTTTGACGGATGTTGAACTCACGGCCCACTTCATCAATCTGCAAGACTAAGATGTCTTCTTGAGCATGGCACATTTGTGTGTGTTTGCCCCCCCCCCCATCCCTCTAACCATTTCCCATCTGTGTACCTGCCCAAATTTATTTTAAAATATTTTATTTTTACCTGTTTCTACAGCATCTGAGGGCAAATTCCATTTACCAACCTCCCTCTCTATGAGAATGTTACCCGATAGACCACTCAGAAAAATTTCCCGTCTCACTTTCAATCTGAGGTCTCTGGTTCTGTACTCCCATTTCTTGAAAAAAAAAACCTTTATTTAAGCTCCTTATCAATTATTTACCTCAATAAGGGGTCATACCTGAACATCCTACACTACAACTGAATAGCCCAAGCTTATCCACTCTCTGCTTTTAACCGAAGCCCCCAGTCCTGGTAACATCCTCCTGAAGCCTCCTGTCCAGTGTAATGACATCCTGCCCATATTCGGGAACCGGAAATGCAGACAATACTCCAAGTGTGGTCTATCATCGACATCAAAGGCCTTGCTGAATTTCATATGGACAGTGTGGAATAGGCTGATGAATACAGGACTGAAAGTGTTTTTTTAGATTGGGACAAGAAGGGCGGCGTGGGAGCTAAATTCTGAAGGAAGGCAGTTTTTTAAAAAAACTTCGGGTACAAGAACGGCGAGACTGCGCAGGACAGCGTGGAGAGTTTAAAAAGATGACCACCCTATACAGCGGGCAGCGGAGTGGGTGGCAGCAGAGTGTAGGGCCTTGGCTCAACGGGCTTAGGCGGTAACGGGAAGAGGCGAGAGCGAGGCACCGACTCTTTTTCTCCCCTTGGCAAATCGGCCCGGACGGACGGGGGAACAGAGGGGCACATTAGCTAACGGTTAAAAAAGTTCGTGTGTTTGGCGAAGTAAGTGGGTGAGTAGACCTATCTTTCTTTGTTTCATTCCTGTAGAATTAGGTAGCATGTCTGCAGAGTTAGTGCTTTGTTCAGGGTGTCAGATGTGGGAATCCTGGGAGACCTCCAGCCTCCCTGATAGCCACATCTGCACCAGGTGAACCGAGATTCAGCTCCTCGGAGACCGTGTTAGGGATCTGGAGCTGCAGCTTGATGACCTACTGCTTATTAGAGAAAATGAAGAGGTGATAGACAGGAGCTACAGGGAGGTAGTCATCCCTAGGCTACAGGGGTCAGAAAACTGGGTGACTGTCAGGAGAGGGAAGGGAAATGTCCGGATAGTGGAGAGCACCCCTGTGGCTGCCCCCCTCAGCAACAAGTATATCGTTTCGGATGCTGTTGAGGGGGATGACCTGACAGGGGACGGCCACGGTGACCGGGTCTCTGGCACTGAGCCTGGCGCTGTTGTGCAGGAGGGAAGGAGGGAGAAGAGGAATGCGGTAGTCATAGGGGATTCTATAGTCAGGGGAACAAAGAGGAGATTCTGTGAGCCTGGTAGAGATACCCGCATGGTGTGTTGCCTTCCATGTGCCAGAGTACGGGTTACACCTGAACCCGAAGGGGATCAATATCATAGCGGGAATGTTTAATAGAGCTGTTAGGGAGGGTTTAAACTAATTTGGCAGGGGGATGGGAAACTGGAATGATAGAGCGGAGGAGGGGGAAAACAGAAATAAATCTCAGATAGTGAGCAGTCAAGATGTCAGGAAGGACAGGCAGGTGATGGAGCAAATTTGTAGCCAATGGGATGAGTTGCAGTGCAATCAAAACAAAAAGTACCAAATACTGGACTTAAGGTGTTATACTTAAATACACACAGCATAAGGAATAAGGTGGATGATCTTGTCATACAACTGCAGATTGGCAGGTATAATTTTGTGGCCATCACTGAGATGTGGCTAAAGGATGCATGTCTCTGAGAGCTGAACGTCCAAGGATACACGGTGTATCAGAAGGACAGGCAGGTAGGCAGAGGGGGTGGCGTGGCTTTATTGGTAAGAAATGATATTAAATCATTAGAAAGAGGTGACATAGGATCAGAAGGTGCAGAATCTTTATGGGTTGAGCTAAGAAATCGCAGGGGTAAAAGGACCCTGATGGCAGTTATATACAGGCCTCCTAACAGCTGCAGTGAGGTGGACTACAAATTACAACAGGAAATAGAAAAGGTTTGCTAGAAGGGCAGTGTTATGATAATTGTGGGGGATTTTAATATGCGAGTGGATTGTGAAAATCAGGTCGACACTGGATCTCAAGACAGAGAATTTGTAGAATGTCTACGAGATGGCTTTTCAGAACAGCTTGTTGTTGAGCCCACTAGGGGATCAGAGGTACTGGATTGGATATTGTGTAATGACCCAGAGGTGATTAGAGAGATTGAGGTGAAGGAACCGTTAGGAGGCAGTGATCGTAACATGATTGAGTTCACTGTGAAATTTGAGAAAGAAAAGCCGAAATCTGATGTGTCGGTATTGCAGTGGAGTAAAGGAAATTAAAGTGGCATGAGAGAGGAACTGGCCAAATTTGACTGGAAAGGGACACTAGCGGAAGGACGGCAGAGCAGCAGTGGCTGGAGTTTATGCGAGAAGTGAGGAAGGTGCAAGACAGATATATTCCAAAAAAGAATAAATTTTCGAATGGAAAAAGATGCAACCGTGGCTGACAAGAAAAGTGAAAGCCAAAGTAAAAGCAAAGGAGAGGGCATTCAAGGAAACAAAAATTAGTGTGAAGACAGAGGATTGGGAAGTTTTTAAAAGCTTACAAAAGGAAACTAAGAAGGCCATTAAGAGGGAAAAGATGAACTATGAAAGAAAGCTAGCAAATAATATCAAAGAAGATACTAAAAGCATTTTCAAGTATATAAAGAGTAAAAAATGGGTGAGAGTGGATATAGGACCGATAGAAAATGATGCTGGAGAAATTGTAATGGGAGATAAGGAGATGGCTGAGGAACTGAACGAGTATTTGCATCAGTCCTCACTGAGGAAGATATCAGCAGTATACCGGACACTCAAGGGTGTCAGGGAAGAGAAGTGTGCGCAGTCACAATTATGACAGAGAAAGTACTCAGGAAGCTGAATAGTCTCAGGGTAGATAAATCTCCAGGACCAGATGGAATGCACCCTTGTGTTTTGAAGGAAGTAGCTGTGGAGATCGCGGAGGCATTAGCAATGATCTTTCAAAAGTCAATAGATTCTGGCATGGTTCTGGATTAGTGGAAGATTGTAAATGCCACTCTGGTATTAAAGAAAGGGGCAAGGAAGCAAAAAGTAAATTATAGACCTGTTAGCTTCAGAAATGGTTGGGAAGTTGCTGGAGTCAATTGTCAAGGATGAGGTTACCGAGTACCTGGAGGCATATGACAAGATAGGACAAACTCAGCATGGTTTCCTTAAAGGAAAATCCTGCCTGACAAACCCATTGAAATTATTTGAGGAGATTACAAGTAGGCTAGACAAGGGAGATGCAGTGGATGTTGTGTATTTGGATTTGAAGATGGCCTTTGACAAGGTGCCTCACATGAGGCTGCTAAACAAGATAAGAGCCCATGGAATTACGGGAAAGTTACATATGTGGATAGAGTGTTGGCTGATTGACAGGAAACAGAGAGTGGGAATAAAGGGATTCCATTCTGGTTGGCTGCCAGTTACCAGTGGTGTTTCACAGGGGTCCGTGTTGGGGCCGCTTCTTTTTACGTTGTATATCAATGATTTGGATTATGGAATAGATGGCTTTGTGGCTAAGTTTGCTGATGATACAAAGATAGGTGGAGGGGACGGTAGTGCTGAGGAAACAGAGAGTTTGCAGGGAGACTTGGATAGATTATGAGAATGGTCAAAGAAGTGGCAAATGAAATACAATGCTGAAAAGTGTATGGTCATGCACGTTGGTAGAAGAAATAAATGGGCATACTATTATTTAAATGGAGAGAGAATTCAAAGTTCTGAGATGCAATGGGACTTGGGAGTGCTCGTGCAGGATACCCTTAAGGTTATCCTCCAGGTTGAGTCGGTGGTGAAGAAGGCGAATGCAATGTTGGCATTCATTTCTAGATGAATAGAGTAGAGGAGCAGGGATGTGATGTTGATGCTCGATAAGGCACTGGTAAGACTTCACTTGGAATACTGTGTGATGTTTTGGGCTCCTTATTTAAGAAAGGATGTTCTGACATTGGAGAGGGTTCAGAGAAGATTCACTAGAATGATTCCGGGAATGAGAGGGTTAAGATATGTGGAACATTTGACCACTCTTGGACTGTACTCCTTGGACTTTAAAGAATGAGGGGGAACCTCACAGAAACATGTCGAATGTTAAAAGGCATGGACAGAGTGGATGTGGCAAAGTTGTTTCCCATGGTGGGGGAGTCTAGTACGAGAGAGCATTACTTAAGGATTGAAGGGCGCCCATTCAGAATGGAGATGCGAAGAAATTTTTTTAGCCAGAGGGTGGTGAATCTGTGAATTTCTTGCGGCAGTGGAAGCCAAGTCATTGGGTGTATTTAAGACAGAGATTGATAGGTATGTGAGTAGCCAGGGCATCAAAGGTCATGGTGAGAAGGTGGGGGAGTGGGACTAAATGGGAGAATGGATCAGCTCATGATAAAATGGCGGAGCAGATTCGATGGGCCGAATGGCCGGCTTCTGCTGCTTTGTCTTATGGTCTTATTTGAATGCACCAGTATATGGAATAAGGATCTTGTAGCACAGGTAGAGTTTGACAGGTACAAACTTAGGCAGGTATGACTTTGGTCGAAGGAATTAAACACAGAGACAATCCTGTAAACAGGGCGAAATTCAAAAATCAGAGGTGCAAAGGGACACGGGTGTCGTTGTGCAGGATTGCCTGAAGGTTAACTTGCAGTTTGTGTCAGTGGTAAGATTGGCAAACTCAATGTTTGCTTTCATTTCGAGAGGATTAGAATACAAGAGCAAGGATGTAATTCTGAGGTTTTATAAGGCATTGGTCAGACCACACTTGGAGTATTGTGAGCAGTTCTGGGTCCCTTCTATCGGAAAACATGTACTGGCATTGGAGGGGGTCCAGAAGATTCACAAGAATGATTCCAGGAATGAAAGAGTTAACATATGAGGAGTGTTTGATGGTTCTGGGCCTGTACTCACTGGAGTTTAGAAGATTGGCTGATTTATTATCCACCTCAACCCTATTCTCCCGCTTCTTACCCATAATTTTTGAGACTGACTAATCAAGAAGTTTACTTATTAACTTCTGCTTTAAAAATCAAACAGGAGAAAATCTGCAGATGCTGGTAATCCAAGCTACACAGGTCCTGATGAAGGGTCTCGCCAGATCTCTCTGACACCTGTCTGGAGAGAGTTGATGTTGGGAGGATGTGGGTGGGTCGAGAATGGTAAGCACAGCCTCTGACTATAGGGATGTCCATTTAGGACAGAGATGAGGAGGAATTCCTTTATCCACAGGATAGTGAATCTGCCACAGGCAACTGTGGAGGCCAAATAATTGCGTATATTTAAAGCAGAGTAACACACACAAATTGTTTGGGGAACAGCAGGCCGGGAAGTTTCTATGGAAAAGAGTAAACAGTCCACGGTTCAGACTGAAACACTTCATCAGGACCTGTGTTGCTTAAGGGTCACTGCAAATTCATCCCGTCCTAATGAGGGGCTGCGGGGGATGGGGTTGTGTGAAAGGGGACAAAGTCATCCTCATCTGCCATCTTTGCCCCCTCCAGCTTCTCATTACCTCTACACACACAGTTCACCCACGGGGTTTCCACCCCTCACCCCACCTGGTTCAATCTGCCATTCATCTCTCCCCTACTGGTTCCCATTATCACCTCCTTTACTGTCACAAACCACTCACAAATGAATGTGAACATTGTATGACGGGTCTGTTCCTGTGCTGTACTGCTCTATGTTCTCTGTTCCCAGTTTCGAAGAATGAGATGAGATCTCATGGAAACACAAAATTCTTTCAGGGGTCAACAGGCAGGAGTGAGGGAGGATGTTTCCCCTGTTCAGTGGAAAACCCTTGGGGAGACATTAGTTGTCCACCCGCTTTCGTCGGGTCAAACCTCCCCCCGATCCCCGGGGCCGCGCTGCCCGAGTCTCCCCCCCGATCCCCGGGGCCGCGCTGCCCGAGTCTCCCCCCGATCCCCGGGGCCGCGCTGCCCGAGACTCCCCCCGATCCCCGGGGCCGCGCTGTCCGAGTCTCCCCCCGATCCCCGGGGCCGCGCTGTCCGAGTCTCCACCCCCCCCCCCGATCCCCGGGGCCGCGCTGTCCGAGTCTCCCCCCGATCCCCGGGGTCGCGCTGCCCGAGTCTCCCCCCGATCCCCGGGACCGCGCTGCCCGAGTCTCCCCCCCCGATCCCCGGGGCCGCGCTGCCCGCGTCTCCCCCCGATCCCCGGGACCGCGCTGCCCGAGTCTCCCCCCCGATCCCCGGGGCCGCGCTGCCCGCGTCTCCCCCCGATCCCCGGGACCGCGCTGCCCGAGTCTCCCCCCCGATCCCCGGGGCCGCGCTGCCCGAGTCTTCCCCCCCACCCCCCCGATCCCCGGGGCCGCGCTGTCCGAGTCTCCCCCCGATCCCCGGGGCCGCGCTGTCCGAGTCTCCCCCCGATCCCCGGGGCCGCAGTGCCCGAGTCTCCCCCCGATCCCCGGGACCGCGCTGCCCGAGTCTCCCCCCCCGATCCCCGGGGCCGCGCTGCCCGAGTCTCCCCCCGATCCCCGGGACCGCGCTGCCCGAGTCTCCCCCCCGATCCCCGGGGCCGCGCTGCCCGAGTCTCCCCCCGATCCCCGGGGCCGCGCTGCCCGAGTCTCCCCACCCGATCCCCGGGGCCGCGCTGTCCGAGTCTCCCCCCGCTCCCGCTCCCGATCCCCGGGGACTCTCTAATTCTCTGCTTCTCCCCCCAGTCTCTGTCACCCTGGATGTGGAAACGGCGAATCCGTGGCTCGAGGTGTCTGAGGATCGGAAGAGTGTGAGATGGACCGAGACCGAGAGGAATCTCCCTGACACCGGGAAGAGATTCACATTCTGGGATTGTGTGCTGGGATCGGAGGGATTCACATCGGGGAGACATTACTGGGAGGTGGAGGTGACGGGGAATCAGATCTGGTGGCTGGGAGTCGCCGCAGAGTCTGTGGAGAGGAAGGGATGGGTCAGTCTGAGTCCGGAGACCGGATTCTGGGTCATCGGGCAGCGTGGTGACGTGTTATATCGGGATTATGACGTGTTCGGTCCCCCCTCCCCCGAGTCCCGTCTCCCTGCCGGTCCCATCCCCGGGAGGGTGGGAGTTTATCTCAGTTACGAGTCCGGGACAGTTTCATTTTACAACGCGGAGACCAAGTCCCATCTCCACACCTTCACTGGGAATAAATTCACGGGGAAACTTTATCCTTTCTTCGCGAACTGGGATGGAAACCAGTGGCTGAGAATCTGCTCCGGTTCCGCTCCGGGTCTGTAAACGGGTCGGGTCCCGGGACCGGCGTCAGAAGTAAAGTCCCTGTAAATATAAATGTGCGGAGAGTGCAGCTAAATACGCGGCTAAGGAGATGGTGCAGGAGGGAGGGCTTCATGTTTCTGGACAATTGGGCTTTGTTCCCGGGAAGGTGGGGCCTGTTCCGACGGGATGGTTTGCCCCTAAACACCAACATTCTTGCGGGTAGATTTGCAAGTGCTGCTCGGGGGGAGGGGTAAAAAAGATTTGCAGTGGGAGGGGAACCAGATTGTTAGAGCAGATAGTGAGGTGGAGGAGGATAAAGGTCATGCGAGGACTGCATGTATAGACAGAAATCAAAGGTTTGTACATTAGGTTGTAAATTAATTTTCAGAGCTTTAGAAATTGTAGAAAATAAAGATTTCCAAAAAGATTTTGATGAAGAACATGACCAGAACATATGTGAAAAAGTGGCTACTTCAGTTTTACACCTATCGCAATAATTGTCTATGTTAGGACATATTTTGGATAGTCTCTCCTTTGTTAAATAGTAACAGTGAACAATTTTAAATTGAATTAAACACTGATTGGCACATATTAAAGCAGAATTGACCATCTTCATTAACAAAGGTCATATTAAGTTCTCTCTCCCAATGTTGTTTAAATTTTAGTGATTAAGAGGATCTGTTTTTTGCTTTTATTTATTTTTATTTTCCTTTATTTTGTGATGGTCGATTGATGACTTTTGAAGAGTTAATTAGCAAATATTCTCTCTCTCATACACACTTACTGCAATATATTCAGGTTTGACATTTTTTAGAAACATAATTATCTAAGTTTCCATATATGCAAGAATCTGATTTTTTGTTACCATTTTGAATATGAATCATTTAGTAAGAGAATTTGTAATTCTCATTGGCAGAATTTATCATTTATTTTTAATACATTGATACAAAAAGATAACCTCCCACATAAGGTTTATACATGATAGAAATATTCATTGTTTCAGACGTGATAGATGGGGAGGGATGAAAGGGGTGGAGTGGCATTACTAGTCAGGGAAAATATCACAGCTGTGTGTAGACAGGACAGCCCGGAGGGCTTGTCTACAGAGGCCATATGGGTGGAGCTGAGGAACAGGAAAGGAGTGACCACACTAATAGGATTGTATTATAGACCACCCAATAGTCAGAGAGAATTGGAGGAGCAAATCTGTATAAAGATAGTAGACCGTTGTAAGAAACAGGAAGTTGTAATAGGGGATTTTAACTTTCCACATATTGACTGGGACTCCCAAACTGTAATAGGGCTAGATGGCTTGGAGTTTGTCAAATGTTTTCAGGATTTTTTTCTAAATCAATATTTAGAGGTACCTACGAGAGAGGATGCAATACTCGATCTCCTATTAGGAAACCAGACAGTCAGGTGACAGAAGTATGTGTAGGCGAACATTTTGGGTCCAGTGACCATAATGTCATCAGTTTCAAGTTAATTCTGGATAAGGATGGGTCTGGTCCTCGAGTTGAGGTTCTAAATAGCAGAAGGGCTAATTTTGTGGAAATGAAAAAAGATCTAGGAAGAGTGGATTGGGGTAAAAAAATTTTTCCTGACAAGGATGTGTTCAGTAAGTGGAAGGCCTCCAAATGTGAAATTTTGAGGGTGCAGAGTTTGCATTTTCCTGCCAGGATTAAAGACAAAGTTAACAGGCATAGGGAACCTTGGTTTTCAAGGGATATTGGCGATCTGGTTAAGAAAAAGAGAGAAGTGTACAGCAGGTATAGGCAACAAAGAGCAAATGAGTTACTTGAAGAGTATAGAAAATGTAAGAAAATACTAAAGAAGTAAATCAGGAAGGAAAAAAAAGACATGAGGTGGCTTTGGCAGATAATGTGAAGGAAAACCTGAAGGGTTTCTACAAGTATATTAAGCGTAAAAGGATAGTAAGGGACAAAATTGGTCCCCTAGAAGATCAGAGTGGTCGTCTATGTGTGGAGCCTCACGAGATGGGGGAGATCTTAAACAGTTTTTTTGCATCGGTATTTACTCAGGAAACTGGCATAGTGTATATGGAAGGAAGGGAAACAAGCAGTAGTGTCATGGAACATTTGTAGATTAAAGAGGAGGAGGTGCTTGTTGCCTTACAGCGCATAAAGGTAGATAAATCCCCCGGGCCTGACTTGACCTTGAGACTTCTCGGACCTTGAGAGAGACTAGAGTAGAAATTGCAGGGGCCTGACAGAAATATTTAAAATGTCCTCAGCCACGGGTGCAGTGCCGGAGGATTGGAGGGTAGCTCATGTTATTCCATTGTTTAAAAAAGGCTCCAATAGTAAACCAGGTAATTACAGGCCAGTGAGCCTGACATCAGTAGTATGTAAATTATTGGAGGATGTTCTGAGAAATCGGATTTACAAGTATTTGGACAGCCAAGGGCTGATTAAGGATAGTCAGTATGGCTTTGTGCATGGTAGATCATGTTTAATGAATCTTGAAGAGTTTTCGAGGAGGTTACCAACAAAGTAGGTGAAGGAAAAGCTGTGGATGTTGTCTACATGAACTTTAGTAAGGCCTTTGACAAGGTCCCACATGGGAGGTTAGTTCAGAAAGTTCAGACATGAGGTATCCATGGAGAGGTTGGAGAGATTGAAAGAGTGCAGAGATTTACTAGGATGTTGCCAGGTCTTCAGGAGTTGAGTTACAGGGAAAGATTGAACAGGTTAGGACTTTATTCCTTGAAGCGTAGAAGAATGAGGGGAGATTTGATAGAGGTTTACAAAATTATGAGGGGTATAGACCGTAAATGCGAGTAGGTTCTTTCCACTTAGAATAGGAAAGATAAAAACGGGAGGACATGGTTTTAGGGTGAAAGGGGAAAGGTTTAGGGGGAACATGAGGAGGAACTACTTCACTCAGAGAGTGGTGGGAGTGTGGAACGAGCTGCCATCTGACATGGTAAATGTAGGCTCACTCTTAAGTTTTAAGAATAAATTGGATAGGTACATGGATGGGAGAGGTCTGGAGGGCTACGGACTGGGTACATGTCAAAGGGACGAGCGGAATAAAGTTTCCGCACAGACTAGAAGCACCAAATGGCCTGTTTTCTGTGCTGTAGTGTTCTATGGAGTGAAATAAACACGACATGAGAATTGTCGATCGATTAATTTTAACTCGTTCACCGCATCCGTCAACCGAACAGAAACGCCGGGGATTCAGCAGCAGCTGCGGGCGGCGGGCCCTGAGCTCCCCCGGGTTCTAAAGTCCACCCGTAATGAGACAGGTTAAATGGGACAAGTAGGGGCGGTGTTGACCGGAAAGGACAGTGAAGATTGTTCATTAAGTTCATCTGCCATTTCTTTGTGCCCCATTACTACTTTACCAGCATCATTTTCCAGTGGTCCAGTATCAACTCTCATCTCCCTTTCACTGTTCATGTAACTGAAAACTAAACTTTTAGTATCCTGATTTATATTATTGGCCAGTTTGCCCTCATATTTCGTCTTGACCATTCTTATGGCTTTTCTCGTTGCCTTTTGTTGGATTTTAAGAGCATCCCAATAATCCAACATCCCACTCACCTTTGCTACCCTATATGTCATTTCCTTAGGTTTAACACAATTATTACATGCCTTTTCCAGCTCAAACTGTGAATTGATTTAAAGTCAGTCCCATAATTTAATAGTTTTTTTCTGAAAACCATCTACCCTCGCAAAGATTGTACTGCAGACTGCATTTGATTTTTCTTCAGCCTTATACGCTTCACATTGAAATAGTATGTGTTTCGACAGTTTCATAATGACAAAATGTACACGACACAGAATGAAGTTTTCCAATTAGTTACAAGGCATAATTAAGCATAGTGTGGACATTTCTATGTCATGTCAATATCATTCCTTCCCTTGTTTTAAGCCCTTCTTCTATAAACCCAACAGGTTTATGTATTCTGTAAAGGTGTCTGTCCTTATGTCCATTATCCTACGTCTTGCCATAAGCCCCCAATTCTTAACACTACCAACCCTTTAGCTTCTAATTTGCTAAGTGGAAGGTCTATATCCACAGCTTAACATTTAACAGCTTTTGGTGCTAAACAGTCAACATCATCATTTCCCTCAACAGTGTGATGTGCAGGGCCCATAATGTGCAGACATATAAATCAAACTTTATCTATGAAATACCGTTTGACAAGTTTCCAACAGTCAATCTGACCTACTGTCAGAATGACCTGTTTAAGACTCATCAAAACCGAAATGTATTCTGAGCAAATTATAAGGACCAATTTCCTCCACCCACTGTAAGACTAAACTGTTGGGAAAGAATTCTGCTTCCTATGCTGATAAATGGCTATAAGTCATCTCTTTATCATTACCTGCAATTCAGGCACACAAAAACAGCCACACCAACATCCCCAGTAAACTTATCTTTTGATTCATCTGTAAAAATGGTTACTGTATGATAACAACTTTCATTAATATACTGATGAACCAACAGACACTCAGGCAGAACCGAATCCGATCGTGTAACCTAAAATCAACTGAAGTCATTGGAAAAAACAAGGTGGGGTTACGGAGAAAGCTACAGTGGGGCATATTGTATCATCAAATACACCCATATTCCCAGCGTGGTAAGAACCCAGCCACCCAAAACAAAAAACCCTCTTCTTGTGATGTCCCCAACCGTCCTCCAGCACACCTTTAACAGGATGATCATTTCCTTGCCCCCGCAAATTAATCCAGTATGTTGACATCAACTTGAACCTCTGTTACTTTGAGGGCAATTGTCCCATTGCAATCAGTAAAGCCAAAACAGGAGACGACATTACTGCACCTGAACACAATTTTAAAGTCTGTAATTGTATCACATACAAACATTTTTAATTTGAAGATGAAGCTGATCCATTAGCCACACAGACATAATCAAGAACAGATCAAATTAAACAAATATAATTGGTCAACAAAGATTTTCATGTTGCACCCAAGAATACCCACATAGATGTCTGAGGAGATTTAAAGCTCCTTTACATTTATCAATTATTTTACTGATAGGTGCTTCCACGTCAGCTTATTATCCATCCACATACTGAGAAATCTTACCACTAACACTTCCACAAGATATTAATGACATAATTTAAAATCAAGAGCAAGTCTATTAATGCTGTTTGTAAAACACATAATGTGTTTTAATGACTGAAAGCTTAAAATCCTCATCAATCTGCCCACTGTTTGACCTATTAATTGTAAATTGCAATTAAAACCTCTAATATATAAAGCTACATCATCTGTATATTGTGATTTACCCAGGGTATCCCATTTTCCCATCTCAGAGAAAATATCATTAATCATAATATTAAATAATGAAGGGCTACAAATACTGCCTTGTGGGATCCCATTCTCTATCTCATAGAAACACAAACATAACATGCCGACCCATAATTGCACAGTCAATCCAGATTAAAAAAACTCAGAATATTATACAATCTCCACTCACTCCTAATTTCCGTCATTTAATCAAAAGTCCTTCCTTCCATAACATTTCAATTTTCAGTATCAACAAATACTGCTATTACAACATCTTTATTTAATTGTGCTTTCCGAATATCATCTTCCAAACCTAAAACTGAATCTAATGTCATTTCACCCTTCCAAAATCCACTCTAATAAAACACATTATCACCATTCTTTCCAAAATATAACTCAAGCGCTTGATTACCATACATTCCATAAGTTTACATAAATGAGACATTCACGATATAGGCCTATAACTAGAAGGATCAGATGGGGATCTGCCAGATTTTAGAATTGGCACTACTATTTCCATTTTCCATGAGGAAAGTAGATGCACAATTCAAACATTTAATATTTTCACAAAAGCGAATTAGAAACAATTACAATTTCAAATATCACTCTTTCCTGGGAACACCTGACCTGCATTATTAATAGACGTCTTAAATTCATACAAAGAAATCTCTCCATCAGTGATACTATCATTGCTACAGCTGACTTCCAGCACATCATTCCAGCAGTGAAAAACAGATCCCTACATTGTTTAACTTCTTCACTTAAATTATCCTGATTATGAATCTCAGCAAATGACCCAGCCAGTAACACAACCTTCCCTGTTTCAGTAACAATCATTTTGCCCTCATTAATGAACACTGGAATATTATGATACCCACAAATCCCCCCATTTTCTAAATCATATCCCAAACAATTCCAAGTTTGATATCCCTTCCAATATTATCTCCATATAACCTCCAGTAAATCACCTCCTTCCTCACCACGGCCTTTGCCCTTTTATTGTTAATAATGTAACTCGGAGACTGATGCACCATCACATAAAAACTCACATTTCTCCCAATTTGCTTCCTGTCCCGTTATAAATCCAAATCCAAACTCATAAAGACAAGAAGGCTGACTGACGTTCACATAAACTAATCACCCTCTGAGTTCCCATTTGAGCGACAGGCACGGCAGCCAATGCCAGCAGGGGTCAGTGTTAAGTCTGCGCTACGATAGGCTGGAGGAAATCGGCCCATGATCAGCCCCTCCTCTTCCGCTCCATCGCCATGGCGGTGATCAGCGGATCGCTTCTGTGGGTGTCGCCGGCCTCGGCGCCCACAAGGACGGGTGTGATTCCCCTTCGCGCCTCGGTGGGTCTGTTTCGGTGACGTCTGTGGTGGCTGACGAAACATGCTTCGACAGGGAGCGAGCGAGGAAAATGACTACAACTCCCAGAAGGCCCCACTGATGACGTTGCGGTGTTGATTAGGGGTAAGGTATAAAAGCAAAATGGAGGAAAATGTAAGGCATTACGTTTTCTGTACTGTGTCGTGCCTTCAATGAAAAATTAAAAGAGAGATTCCAGCGAGAAATAGATAGAACATAGAACAATACAGCACAGTACAGGCCCTTCGGCCCACAATGTTGTGCCGACCCTTAAACGCTGCCTCCCTAAATTTAAATTCCTCCATACACCTGTCTAGTAGTCTCTTAAACTTCACTAGTGTATCTGCCTCCACCACTGACTCGGGCAGTGCATTCCACGCACCAACCACACTCTGAGTATAAAATCTTCCTCAAATATCCCCCTTGAACTTCCCTCCCCTTACCTTAAAGCCATGTCCCCTTGTATTGAGCAGTGGTGCCCTGGGGAAGAGGCGCTGGCTGTCCATTCTATCTGTTACCCTTAATATCAACTATACCTCTATCATTTCTCCTCTCATCCTCCTTCTCTCCAGAGAGTAAAGCCCTAGCTCCCTTAATCTCTGATCATAATCCATACTCTAAACCAGGCAGCATTCTGGTGAATCTCCTCTGTACCCTTTCCAATGCTTCCACATCCTTCCTATAGTGAGGTGGCCAGAACTGGACAGAGTACTCCAAGTGTGGCCCAACCAGAGTTTTATAGAGCTGCATCATTACATCACCACTCTTAAACTCTATCCCTCGACTTATAAAAGCTAACAACCCATAAGCTTTCTTAACTACTCTGTCTACCTGTGAGGCAACTTTCAGGGATCTGTGGACATGTAGCCCCAGATCCCTCTGCTCCTCTACTCTTCCAAGTATCCTGCCATTTACTTTGTACTCTGCCTTGGAGTTTGTCCTTCTAAAGTGTACCAGCTCACACTTCTGCAGGTTGAACGCTATCTGCCACTTCTCAGCCCTCTCCTGCATCCTATCAATGTCTCTCTGCATTCTTTGACAATCCTCTTCACTGTCCACAACACCACCAACCTTTGTGTCTTCAGCAAACTTGCCAATCCATCCTTCTACCCCGACATCCAGGTCATTAATAAAAATCACGAAAGGCAGTGGTCCCAGAACTGATCCTTGTGGGACACGACTAGTCACAACCCTCCAATCCGAATGTACTCCCTCCACCACAACTCTCTGCTTTCTGCAGGCAAGCCAACTCTGAATCCACCTGGTCAAACATCCCTGGATCCCATGCCTTCTGACTTTCTGAATAAGCCTACAGTCTGGAACCTTATCAAATGCATTACTAAAATCCATGTAGATCACATCCACTGCAATACCCTCATCTATATGCCTGGTCACCTCCTAAAAGAACTCCATCAGGCTTGTTAGACACGATCTGCCCTTCAGAAAGCCATGCTGACTGTCACTGATCAGACCATGATTCTCTAAATGCCAATTGATCCTATCTTTGTGAATCTTTTCCAACAGCTTTCCCACCACAGATGTAAGGCTCAATGGTCTATAATTATCCGGACTGACCCTACTACCCTTTTTGAACAAGGGGACAACATTCGCCTCCCTCCAATCCTCCGGGACCATTCCCGTGGGCAATAAGGACATAATGATCCTAGCAAGAGGCTCAGCAATCTATTTCCTCGCCTCGGATGCAGAACTGGGAAGTGGCAGATGGAGTTCAACACAGATGAAGAGATTCATTTCTGCAGGTCAAATTTGAACACAGAATATCATATTAATGATGAGACTCTTGGCAGTGTGGAGGGTCAGAGAGATCTTGGGGTCTGTGTCCATACGACATTCAAAGCTGCTGCGAAGGTTGGCAGTGTTGTTAGGAAGGCGTCTGGTGTGATGGCCTTCATCAACCATGGGATTGAGTTCAAGAGCTGTGAGGTGATGTTGAAGCTATATTTCTCCTAACCTGTACATAAGTAATTGTAATAAGATGATGAGAGGCTTTGACCATGTGGATAACCAGAGGCATTTTCCCAGGCTTGAAGTGACTAACACGAGGGGACGTAGTTTTAAGCTGCTTGGAATTCGGTACTGAGGGAATGTCAGGGGTAAGTTTCTTACACAGAGAGTGGTGGGTGCATGGAATGCACTGCCTGCAGCGATAGTGGAGGTGGATACAATAGGATATTTTAAGAGACTCTTAGATAGGTACATGGAGCTTAGAAACATAGAGGAATATACGATCAGGAAATCCTAGGCAGTCTCTAGAGTAGGTTACATGGTCGGTACAACATTGTGGGCTGAAGAGCCTGTAATGTGCTGTAGATTTCTGTGTTCTGTGTCAAAGACAGGCAGAGGGATTAGTTTAATTGGACAGGAGGACAGCATGGAAAGGTTGGGCCGAAGGGCCTGTGTTTGTGCCGTAAGAGAGGGGTTCTGTCCCAACCATCGACTCTATTACCCTCAACAGATGCTGCCTGACTTGACAACGTTCTTGAAAAATTACATTCAGTTCCGCTTAGCATTCTGTACAAAGGATGTTTTGTGCTGGAAGAGTGCAGAGGAGATTCATCATGATTGAGGGGGCTTGTGTTCCTAAGTCCATAAGGCATAGGAACAGAATTAGGCCATTCAGCCCATTGAGTCAGCCGCCTTTCCATCATGGCTGATCCCAGATCGCACTCAATTCCAGATATCTGACCTCCCGCCATATCCTTTGATGCCCTGACCGATCAGGAAATGATCAACTTCCGCCTTGAATATACCCACACACTCGGCCTCCACCGCAGTCTGTGGCAGAGCATTCCACAGATCCAATACACCTTGGCTAATAAAAAAAATAAGCTGCTTACCTCTGTTTGAAAAGGTGGCCCCTCGACTTTGTGGCTGTGCCCCACCACAGGAAATACCTTCTCCACATCCACCTTATCCAGTCCTTTCAACATTCGGTAGGTTTCAATGAGATGCCCCGTATTTTTCTGAGTTCCAGTGAGCACAGGGTCAAAGCTGCCAAGTGCTCCTCATATTTTAACCCCTTCATTCCTGAAATCATCTTTCTGAACCTCCTCTGGACTCTCTCCAATGACAACACATCCTGTCTGAGATATGGGGCCCAACATTGTTGACAATACTCCAAGTGTGGCCTGACTCGTGTCTTATAAAGCCTCAGCATTATCTCGTTGCTGTTATATTCATGGGGCGATATTGGACTGTGTTGATCTACAGGGCAGCAGGGCCCCGGGGATCGGGGGGGAGACTCGGGCAGCAGGGCCCCGGGGATCGGGGGGGAGACTCGGGCAGCGGGGCCCCGGGGATCGGGGGTGGGAGACTCGAGCAGCGCTGGGGATCGGGGGAGACTCGGGCAGCCGGGCCCCGGGGATCGGGGGGAGACTCGGGCAGCCGGTCCCCGGGGATCGGGGATAGACTCGGGCAGCGGGGCCCCGGGGATAGGGGGGAGACTCGGGCAGCGGGGCCCCGGGGATAGGGGGAGACTAGGGCAGCGCTGGGGATCGGGGGGAGACTCGGGCAGCCGGGCTCCGGGGATCGGGGGGAGACTCGGGCAGTGGTGCCCCGGGGTTTGGGGGGAGACGGGCGGCGGGGCTCCGGGAATCGGGGGGGAGACTCGGGCGGCGCGGCCCCGGGGATCGGTGGAGACTCAGGTGGCGGGGCCCCGGGGATCGGGGGGGGGGGGGAGACTGGGGCAGCAGGGCCCCGGGGATAGGGGGGAGACTCGGGCAGCGCTGGGGATCGGGGGGAGACTCGGGCAGCCGGGCCCCGGGGTTCGGGGGGAGACTCGGGCGGCGGGGCTCCGGGAATCGGGGGGAGACTCGGGCGGCGCGGCCCCGGGGATCGGGGGGAGACTCAGGTGGCGGGGCCCCGGGGATCGGGGGGGGAGACTGGGGCAGCGGGGCCCTGGGGATCGGGGGAGACACGGGCAGCGGGGCCCCGGGGATCGGGGAAAGGCCGCTGGGCCTCAGGCGCGGTCGGGTGGCCGACACGAACCTTTCCCGTGGTTTGACTCGATGAAAGTGGATGGACATCTAATGTCTCCCCAAGGGTTTTACGCTGGACCGAGAGCAGAGAGACCCCTGGCCCTTGACTCCTCAGACAGGGGCTCTCATGGCCCGCCTCAAAGGGCCTAACTGGGTGGACAAGCTTCCCTGGGTCCTGCTCGGAATCCGCACGGCGCCCAAAGAAGATCTGCGCACCTCGTCGGCCGAGTTGGTGTACGGCGCACCCCTGGTCATCCCAGGGGAGTTCATACCAGCCCCAAGGGGGCAAGAGGAAGAACCCGCAGCAGTCCTGAGCAGACTACGCGAGAGGCTCGGCAACCTGGCCCCCATACCCACTTCGCAGCATGGGCAGAACCCGACCTGCGTACCCAAAGACCTGCGAAACTGTAAGTTTGTGTTTGTACGACAGGGCGGACATCGGGCACCGCTACAGCTGCCCTACGAGGGGCCGTTTACGGTGATCAGGAACAACGGGTCCACGTTCGTGCTGGACATTGGGGGGAGAGAGGAGGTTTTCTCGGTGGACCGACTGAAACCGGCCCATGTGGACGTGGCGCAGCTGATTGGTTCATATTAAAGCAGAGTTGACCATCTTCATTAACAAAGGTCATATTAAGTTCTCTCTCCCAATGTTGTTTAAATTTTAGTGATTAAGGGGATCTGTTTTTTTTTGCAGATTTATTTATTTTTATTTTCCTTTATTTTGTGATGGTCGATTGATGACATGAAGAGTTAATTAGCAAATATTCTCTCTCTCATACACACTTACTGCAATATCTTCATGTTAGACATTTTTTACAAAAATAATTATCTAAGTTTCCATATATGCAAGAATCTGATTTGTTGGATACTGTTTGAATATGAATCCTTTAGTAAGAGATTCCATTGGTAGAATTTATAATTTATTTTTAATACATTAATACAAAAAGATAACCTCTGACCTAAGGTTTATACGTGATAGAATTATTTGTTGTTTCAGACGTGATAGAGGGGGAGTGATGAAAGGGGGAGGAGTGGCATTACTATTCAGGGAAAATATCACAGCTGTGCGTAGACAGGACAGCCCGGAGGGCTTGTCTACAGAGGCCATATGGGTGGAGCTGAGGAACAGGAAAGGTATGACCACACTAATAGGGGTGTATTATAGACCGCCCAATAGTCAGAGAGAATTGGAGGAGCAAACCTGTATAAAGATAGAAGACCGATGTAAGAAACAGGAAGTTGTAATAGTAGGGAATTTTACTTTTCCTCATATTGACTGGGACTCCCAAACTGTAAAAAGACTAGATGGCTTGGAGTTTGTGAAATGTTTTCAGGAAAGTTTTCTAAAATCAATATATAGAGGTACCTACGAGAGAGGATGCAATACTTGATCTCCTATTAGGAAACCAGACAGTCAGGTGACAGAAGTATGTGTAGGCGAACATTTTGGGTCCAGTGACCATAATGTCATTAGTTTCAAGTTAATTATGTATAAGGATGGGACTGGTCCTCAAGTTGAGGTTCTAAATTGGAGAAGGGCCAATTTTGTGGAAATGAAAAAGGATCTAGGAAGAGTGGATTGGGATAATTTTTTTTTTCTGGCGAGGATGTGTTCAGTAAGTGGAAGGCCTTCAAAGGCGAAAGTTTGAGAGTGCAGAGTTTGCATGTTCCTGCCAGGATTAAAGGCAAAGTTAACAGGCATAGGGAACCTTGGTTTTCAAGGGATATTGGTGATCTGGTTAAGAAAAAGAGAGAGGTGTATAGCAGGTAGAGGCAACAAAGAACAAATGAGTTACTTGAACAGTATAGAAAATGTAAGAAAATACTAAAGAAGGAAATCAGGAAGGAAAAAAGACATGAGGTGGCTTTGGCAGATAATGTTTAGGTAAACCCGAAGGGTTTCTACAAGTATATTAAGCGTAAAAGGATAGTAAGGGACAAAATTGGTCCCCTAGAAGATCAGAGTGGTCGTCTATGTGTGGAGCCTCACGAGATGGGGGAGATCTTAAACAGTTTTTTTGCATCATTATTTACTCAGGAAACTGGTATAGTGTATATGGAAGGAAGGGAAACAAGCAGTAGTGTCATGGAACATTTGTAGATTAAAGAGGAGGAGGTGCTTGCTGCCTTACAGTGCATAAAGGTAGATAAATCCCCCGGGCCTGACTTGATATTTCCTCGGACCTTGAGAGAGACTAGTGTAGAAATTGCAGGGGCCCTGACAGAAATATTTACAATATCTTCAGCCACGGGTGCAGTGCCGGAGGATTGGAGGGTAGCTCTTGTAGTTCTGTTGTTTAAAAAAGGCTCCAATGGTAAACCAGGTAACTACAGGCCGGTGATCCTGACATCAGTAGTAGGTCAGTTATTGGAAGGTGTTCTGAGAGATCGGATATACAAGTATTTGGACAGCCAAGGGCTGATAGTCAGTATGTCTTTGTGCGTGGTAGATCATGTTTAACAAATCTTGTAGAATTTTTCGAAGAGGTTACCAAGAAAGTAGATGAAGGAAAGGCTGTGGATGTTGTCTGCATGAACTTTAGTAAGGCCTTTGACAAGGTCCCACATGGGAGGTTAGTTCAGAAGGTTCAGACACGAGGTGTCCATGGAGAGGTTGTAAACTGGATTCGGAATTGGCTGTGTGGGAGAAGACAGAGAGTGGTAGTGGATGATTGCTTCTCAGACTGGAGGCCTGTGACTAGTGGTGTGCCTCAGGGATCTGTGCTGGGACCATTGTTGTTTGTTGTCTATATCAATGATATAGATGTGGTCAATTGGATCAGCAATTTTGCTGATGACACCAAGATTGGAGGCGTTGTGGACAGCGAGGAAGGCTTTCAAAGCTTGCCGAGGGATCTGGACCAACTGGAAAAATGGGCCAGAAAATGACAGATGGAATTTAATGCAGACAGGTGTGAGGTGTTATGTTTTGGAAGGACAAACCTAGGTAGGACATACACAGTAAATGGTAGGGCACTGAGGAGTGCGGAGAAACAAAGGGATCTGGGAGTCACAGGTAGACAGGGTTGTAAAGAAGGCCTTTGGCATCCTGGCATTCATAAATGAAAGTACTGAGTACAGGAGTTGGGATGTTATGCTGAGGTTGTATCAGGCATTGGTGAAGACAAATTTGGAGTATTATCTGCAGTTCTGGTCACCTAACTATAGGAAGGATATCAGTAAGATTGAAAGACTGCAGAGAAGATTTACTAGGATGTTGCCAGGTGTTCAGGAGTTGAGTTACAGGGAAAGATTGAACAGGTTAGGACTTTATTCCTTGGAGCATAGAAGACTGAGGGGGGATTTGATAGAGGTTTACAAAATTATGAGGGGTATAGACAGTAAATGTGAGTAGGTTCTTTCCACTTAGATTAGGAAAGATAAAAATGGGAGGACATGGCTTTAGGGTGAAAGCGGAAAGGTTTAGGGGGAACATGAGGAGGATCTTCTTCACTCAGAGAGTGGTGGGAGTGTGGAACGAGCTGCCATCTGACGTGATAAATGCGGGATCACTCTTAAGTTTTAAGAATAAATTGGATAGATACATGGATGGGAGAGGTCTGGAGGGTTACGGACTGGGTGCAGGTCAATGGGACGAGCGGATAAAGTTTCCGCACAGACTAGAAGCGCCAAATGGCCTGTTTTCTGTGCTGTAGTGTTCTATGGTTCTATGGAGTGAAATAAACACGAGATGAGAATTATCGATCGATTAATTTTAACTCGTTCACCGCATCCGTCAACCGAACAGAAACACCGGGGATTCAGCAGCAGCTGCGGGCGGCGGGTCCTGAGCTCCCCCGGGTCCTAAAGTCCACCCGTATTGAGACAGGTTAAATGGGACAAGTGGGGGACAGTGAAGATTGTTCATTAAGTTCATCTGCCATTTCTTTGTCCCCCATTACTACTTCACCAGCATCATTTTCCAGTGGTCCAGTATCAACTCTCATCTCCCTTTCACTCTTCATGTAACTGAAAACTAAACGTTTAGTATCCTGATTTATATTATTGGTCATTTTGCCCTCATATTTCGTCTTTACCATTCTTATGGTTTTTTTCGTTGCCTTTTGTTGGATTTGAACAGCATCCCAATAATCCAACATCCCACTCACCTTTGCTACCCTATATGTCATAATGTGCAGACATATAAATCAAACTTTATATATGAAATACCGTTTGACAAGTTTCCAACAGTCAATCTGACCTACTGTCAGAATGACCTGTTTAAGACTCATCAAAACCGAAATGTATTCCGAGCAAATTATAAGGACCAATTTCCTCCACCCACTGTAAACCTAAACTGTTGGGAAAGAATTCTGCTTCCTATGCTGATAAATGGCTATAAGTCATTTCTTTACCATTACCTGCAATTCAGGCACACAAAAACAGCCACACCAACATCCCCAGTAAACTTATCTTTTGATTCATCTGTAAAAATGGTTACTGTATGATAACAACTTTCATTAATATACTGATGAACCAACAGACACTCAGGCAGAACCGAAACCGATCGTGTAACCTAAAATCAACTGAAGTCATTGGAGAAAACAAGGTGGGGTTACGGAGAAAGCTACAGTGGGACTTATTGTATCATCAAATACACCCATATTCCCAGCGTGGTAAGAACCCAGCCACCCAAAACAAAAAACACTCTTCTTGTGATGTCCCCAACCGTCCTCCAGCACACCTTTAACAGGATGATCATTTCCTTGCCCCCGCAAATTAATCCAGTATGTTGACATCAACTTGAACCTCTGTTACTTTGAGGGCAATTGTCCCATTGCAATCAGTAAAGCCAAAACAGGAGATGACATTACTGCACCAGAACACAATCTTAAAGTCTGTAATTGTATCACATACAAACATTTTTAATTTGAAGATGAAGCTGATCCATTAGCCACACAGACATAATCAAGAACAGATCAAATTAAACAAATATAATTGATCAACAAAGATTTTCATGTTGCACCCAAGAATACCCACATAGATGTCTGAGGAGATTTAAAGCTCCTTTACATTTATCAATTATTTTACTGATAGGTGCTTCCACGTCAGCTTATTATCCATCCACATACTGAGAAATCTTACCTCTGACACTTCCACAAGATATTAATGACATAATTTAAAATCAACTGCAAGTCTATTAATGCTGTTTGTAAACCACGTAATGTGTTTTAACGACTGAAAGCTTAAAATCCTCATCAATCTGCCCACTGTTTGACCTATTAATTGTAAATTGCAATTAAAACCTCTAATCTATAAAGCTACGTCATCTGTATATTGTGATTTACCCAGGGTATCCCATTTTCCCATCTCAGAGAAAATATCATTAATCATAATATTAAATAATGAAGGGCTACAAATACTGCCTTGTGGGATCCCATTCTCTATCTCATAGAAACACAAACATAACATGCCGACCGATACTTGGACAGTCCATCCAAAAAAAACTCAAAAAAATTATACAATGTCCCCCTCACTCCTAATTTAATCAAAAGTCCTTTCTTCCATATCATTTCCCTTTTCAGTATCAAGAAATACTGCTATTACAACATCTTTATTTAATTGTTTTCCGAATATCATCTTCCAAGTCTAAAACTGAATCTAATGTCATTTCACCCTTCCAAAATCCACTCTAATAAAACACTTTATCACCACTCTTTCCAAAATATAACTCAAGCGCTTGATTACCAAACATTCCATAAGTTTACATAAATGAGACATTCACGATATAGGCCCATAACTAGAAGGATCAGATGGGGATCTGCCAGGTTTTAGAATTGGCACGACTATTTCCATTTTCCATGAGGAAAGTAGATGCACAATTCAAACATTTAATATTTTCACAAAAGCGAATTAGAAACAATTACAATTTCAAATATCACTCTTTCCTGGGAGCACCTGACCTGCATTATTAATAGACGTCTTAAATTCATACAAAGAAATCTCTCCATCAGTGATACTATCATTGCTACAGCTGACTTCCAGCACATCATTCCAGCACTGAAAAACATATCCCTACATTGTTTAATTTCTTCACTTAAAATATCCTGATTATGAATCTCAACAAATGACCCAGCCAGTAACACAACCTTCCCTGTTTCAGTAACAATCATTTTGCCCTCATTAATCAACACTGGAATATTATGATCCCCACAAATCCCCCCATTTTCTAAATCGTATCCCAAACAATTCCAAGTTTGATATCCCTTCCAATATTATCTCCATATAACCTCCAGTAAATCACCTACTTCCTCACAACGGCCTTTGCCCTTTTATTGTTAATAATGTAACTCGGAGACTGATGCACCATCACATAAAAACTCACATTTCTCCCAATTTGCTTCCTGTCCCGTTATAAATCCAAATCCAAACTCATAAAGACAGGAAGGCTGACTGACGTTCACATAAACTAATCACCCTCTGAGTTCCCATTTGAGCGACATGCACCACAGCCAGTGACATCAGGGGTCAGTGTTACGTCTGAGCTTCGATAGGCTGGAGGAAATCGGCCCATGATCAGCCCCTCCTCTTCCGCTCCATCTCCATGGCGGAGGTCAGCGATTCGCTTCTGTGGGTGTCGCCGGTCTCGGCGCCCACAAGAACGGGTGTGATTCCCCTTCGCGCCTCGGTGGGTCTGTTTCGGTGACGTCTGTGGTGGCTGACGAAACATGCTTTGACAGGGAGCGAGCGAGGACCAATGACTACAACTCCCAGAAGGCCCCACTGATGACGTTGTGGTGTTGTTTCGGGGTAAGGTATCAAAGCAAAATGGAGGAAAATGTAATGCATTACGTTTTCTGTACTGTGTCGTGCCTTCAATGAGAAATTAAATTAAAAGAGAGATTCCAGCTAGAAATAGATAGAACACAGAACAATACAGCACAGTACAGGCCCTTCGGCCCACAATGTTGTGCCGATCCTTAAACTCTGCCTCCCTTAGCTTAAATTCCTCCATATACCTGTCTAGTAGACTCTTAAACTTCACTAGTGTATCTGCCTCCACCACTGACTCGGGCAGTGCATTCCACGCACCAACCACTCTCTGAGTATAAAATCTTCCTCTATTATCCCCCTTGAACTTCCCTCCCCTTACCTTAAAGCCATGTCCTGAGCATTGTATTGAGCAGTGGTGCCCTGGGGAAGAGGCGCTGGCTGTCCACTCTATCTATTCCCCATAATATCAACTATACCTCTATCATTTCTCCTCTCATCCTCCTTCTCTCCAGAGAGTAAAGCCCTAGCTCCCTTAATCTCTGATCATAATCCATACTCTCTAAATCAGGCAGCATTCTGGTAAATCTCCTCTGTACCCTTTCCAATGCTTCCACATCCTTCTTATGGTGAGGTGACCAGAACTGGACAGAGTACTCCTTGTGTGGCCCAACCAGAGTTTTAGAGAGCTGCATCATTACATCGCGAATCTTAAACTCCATCCCTCGACTTTTGAAAGCTAACACCCCATAAGCTTTCTTAACTACTCTGTCTACCTGTGAGGCAAATTTCAGGGATCTGTGGTCATGTAGCCCCAGATCCCTCTGCTCCTCCACACTTCCAAGTATCCTGCCATTTACTTTGTACTCTGCCTTGGAGTTTGTCCTTCCAAAGTGTACCACCTCACACTTCTCCAGGTTGAACTCTATCTGCCACTTCTCAGCCCACTCCTGCATCCTATCAATGTCTCTCTGCAATCTTTGAAAATCCTCTGCACTATCCACAACACCACCAACCTTTGTGTCTTCTGCAATCTTGCCAACCCATCCTTCTACCCCCACATCCAGGTCGTTAATAAAAATCTCGAAAAGTAGGGGTCCCAGAACTGATCCTTGTGGGACACCACTAGTCACAACCCTCCAATCCAAATGTACTCCCTCCACCACAACTCTCTGCTTTCAGCAGGCAAGCCAATTCTGAATCCACCTGGTCAAACATCCCTGGATCCCATGCCTTCTGACTTTCTGATTAAGCCTACCGTGTGGAACCTTATCAAATGCATTACTAAAATCCATGTAGATTACATCCACTGCACTACCCTTATCTATATACATGGTCACCTCCTAAAAGAACTCCATCAGGCTTGTTAGACACAATCTGCCCTTCAGAAAGCCACGCTATCACTGATCAGACCATGATTCTCTAAATGCCAATAAATCCTATCTTTGTGAATCTTTTCCAACAGCTTTCCCACCACAGATGTAAGGCTCAATGGTCTATAATTATCCAGACTATCCCTACTACCCTTTTGGAACAAGGGGACAACATTCGCCTCCCTCCAATCCTCTGGTACCATTCCCATGGACAGTGAGGACATAAAGATCCTAGCCAGAGGCTCAGCAATCTATTTCCTCACCTCGGATGCAGAACTGGGAAGTGGCAGATGGAGTTCAACACAGATGAAGAGGTTCATTTCTGCAGGTCAAATTTAAACGCAGAATATAATATTAATGGTAAGACTCTTGGCAGTGTGGAGGGTCAGAGAGATCTTGGGGTCCATGTCCATACGACATTCAAAGCTGCTGTGGAGGTTGGCAGTGTTGTTAGGAAAATGTCTGGTGTGATGGCCTTCATCAACCGTGGGATTGAGTTCAAGAGCTGTGAGGTGATGTTGAAGCTATAATTCTCCTAATCTGTACATAAGTAATTGTAATAGGATGATGAGAGGCTTTGACCATGTGGATAGCCAGAGGCATTTTCCCAGGCTTGAAGTGACTAACACGAGGGGACGTAGTTTTAAGCTGCTTGGAAGTCGGTACTGAGGGAATGTCAGGGGTAAGTTTCTTACACAGAGAGTGGTGGGTGCTGGAATGGGCTGCTGGCAACGGTGGTGGAGGTGGATACAATAGGATATTTTAAGAGGCTCTTAGATAGGTTCATGGAGCTTAGAAACATAGAGGGATATACGATCAGGAAATCCTAGGCAGTCTCTAGAGTAGGTTACATGGTCGCTACAACTTTGTGGGCTGAAGAGCCTGTAATGTGCTGTAGATTTCTGTGTTCTGTGTCAAAGACAGGCAGAGGAATTAGTTTAAATGGACAGGAGGACAGCATGGAAAGGTTGGGCCGAAGGGCCTGTGTTAGTGCCGTAAGGGAGGGGTTCTGTCCCAACCATTGACTCTATTCCCCTCAACAGATGCTGCCTGACTTGACAACGTTCTTGAAAAGTTACATTCAGTTCCGCTTAGCATTCTGTACAAAGGATGTTTTGTGCTGGAAGAGTGCAGAGGAGATTCATCATGATTGAGGGGGCTTGTGTTCATAAGTCCATAAGGCATAGGAACAGAATTAGACCATTCAGCCCATTGAGTCAGCCACATTTCCATCATGGCTGATCCCAGATCGCATTCAATTCCAGATATCTGACCTCCCGCCATATCCTTTGATACCCTGACTGATCAGGAAACGATTAACTTCCGCCTTGAATATACCCACACACTCGGCCTCCACCGTAGTCTGTGACAGAGCATTCCACAGATCCAATACACCTTGGCTAATAAAAAAAATATCCTGCTTACCTCTGTTTGAAAAGGTGGCCCCTCGACTTTGTGGCTTTGCCCCACCACAGGAAATGCCTTCTCCACATCCACCTTATCCAGTCCTTTCAACACTCGGTAGGTTTCAATGAGATGTCCCCGCATTTTTCTGAGTTCCAGTGAGCACAGGGTCAAAGCTGCCAAGTGCTCCTTGTATTTTAACTCCTTCATTCCCCAAATCATCTTTCTGTACCTCCTCTGGATTCTCTCCAATGACAACACATCCTGTCTGAGATATGGGGCCCAACATTGTTGACAATACTCCAAGTGTGGCCTGCCTCTTGTCTTATAAAGCCTCAGCATTATCTCTTTGCTGTTATATTCATGGGGCGAGATTGGACTGTGTTGATCTACAGGGGGATCTTGGAATCCGAGTTCATAACTCCCAGATAGTGGTTCCATTGTCAGGCAGTTATGTTGCAGTTGTATAAATCTCTAGTTTAACCACATCTGGAGAATTGCATTCTAATACAGGAATAATGCGGAGGTTTTGGATGGTGAGTGGAAGAGGCTTAACAGGATGCTGCCTGGATAAAGTGAGACCGGACAATTCGGGTAATTTTCTCCGGAGTGGCAGAGGCTGAGGGAGGTCTGACAGACGTTTACAGGAATGTGAGAGGCACAGACAGAGTGGACAGCCGGGATTTTTTCTCTGAGGAGGAAATGTCCAATGCCAGTGGACATGCACTTCAGGAGAAAGAGGGAACACATCCTCATTGGTCCTTTTTGCACTATTGAAGTATTTTGTAATTCAGTGTAATTTTGTCTTTTCTCTGCATAGCTGCTGTGGAAAAAAACAATTAGAAAAGACAATGATGTTACAAACCTGACTCAGGATGTTTAAAGGAAATTTGCATTTCAAGTTTTGTTTTTTCATTCCCATAGTGGTGGGTGTCTGGAGTGAATATCGGGTGGTGGTGGAGGCAGATGCGAAAGAGGCTATTAGATACCACGTGGATGTGAGGAGAATGGAGGGATGTGTTCCTTGTGTAGGCAGAAGGGATTGGTTTAGTAAGGCATGAAGTGACCAGTTCAATTGGTTCAGAACAACACAGTGAGCAGAAGGGCCCGTTCAAGGACAAGTACAGCAAGCAGAGCAGGTAAACTGGATAAAGTGATCCCACTCAGAGAACAGACTGTGACGTCAGTGGATATATGCCGGCATCACAGTTCTCTCACCAAAGATACTTCACTGCTGGATAAAATGAAGTTTGTGATGTTTATAACCGATGTGGTGAATTGTACTGCTCAGACATCTCATCCTACTGAGGAAATTAAAATTATTGTGAAAGCTGCAGAAAGGTATCTTGGTGTAACTGGTGTTTTGTGGGAAGTTTTAAATGAAGTTTTGTTGGGTGGGGTACCTGTATCCCAGTCTACTTGTGAACATACATAATAGGATTAAAATATATCAATGAAATGTACTAAATCTGATTTATAATGGTCAAGACTTTAAGAAGATTATTTCTGATTTTCAGATTCTTCCAATGTTATATCTGTTCAGGAAACCTGCACATTTTAATTTTTTATTCCTGTGCAGGATTATATTGTCGTTAGGCTTGACAGGTTAGTTGGTAGAGGGGTGGTGTGGCCAGTTTTATAAGGAAAGGGGCAGGGTATAGAGTTGTGATTGGGAATAAAATTTATGACGCACTTGTTGTAGAAATTCTTGATTCAACAGGTATGTATGTAATTTTCTTGTGTGGAAATATTAACTGTTTGAATTGTATTTGGAGGTTTGGCCATCCACTTTCCTCATGGAAAATGGTTGTAGTCGTAACCATTCTAAAACCTGGAGCTCCCCGTCTGATCCTCCTTGTTATAGGCCAATATCCTTAACGTCTCATTTATGTAAACTTGTGGAATGTATGGTAATCGAGAGTTTGAATTATATTTTTGATAAAAGAGGTGATTTCACGTTTTATCAGACGGGAATTCAGAAAGATAGAATAACATTTGAATCACTTTTGGGTTTGGAAGTTCATATTAGGAAAGCACAGTTAAATAAAGACGCTGTAATAGCATTATTTTTTGATATTGAAGGATTGACTTTTGATTAATTTGTGGAAATGCAACTGAGGGGTCTATTGTGCAAATATTTCTGATTGTTTTTATTTGGACGTCTTGTAAAGGTATGGGTGGGCAAGTATGACATTGAATTCATTTTTATGTTTGGAAGATGATATTAGGAAAGCACAGTTAAATACAGATGTTGTAACAGCAATATTTTTACTATTCAAAAGGCAGACGGTATTTATGGAAGGAAAGAATTTTTAAGAAATTGTGGAAATGAGGATGGAGTGGGCCTGAGTTTTTTTGTGATTGGACATCTTGTGTCAGGTACAGGTGTACAAATTATATTCAGGTCATCATGAGATAGAGATTGGGATCCCACAAGGTAGTGTTTATTACTTCATATTATAATTAATGAAACTTTTTCTGAAATAGGTTTTGGAGTGTGTGTTAATCACTAGGTGCAGATGATGGTTTATGGATTAGAGGTAGAAATTTTGATTTTTGAAATTTGTCCATGTATAAAGGATGTATTCACAATTAATAAGGTCAAACAGTTGGCAAATAGATAGGATTTAAGTTTCCAGCAGCTACAAGACAAGTTATGTGTTTTACAAACAGGATGAACAGACCTGCACTTGATTGGAAATGATCTGGTCAAACTCCTTAAAAGGTGTCAGTGGTAAGATTTCCAGGCATGTGGACGGATAATAAGCTGACATGGAAGCATCGGATCAGAAAATAATTGATAAATATTGTGGAGGTTGAATTTTATGTTAACATATTAGATTAATTTAAGGGAGAAGAAATGATTAATCTGTTCAAGGTGTGTTGGAGGACTGTTGGGAACTTCACAAGAAGAGTGTTTTTAGTTTTGTGTGCCTGGGTTTTTATCACACTTGAAATATGGGTTGATTCACTATATATTAAGGAAGTTACTGAGATAGTTTAACCTACCATCCATTTATCAGGATCTACAGCAGAACTGGTCGCCATCATTTCGTGCTTACAGTGGGTGCAGGGAATCTGTCCATGTAAAGTTGTCATTTGTTCAGATTCCCTTTCGGTTTTCAAAAGTCTCAAAACAGGTCATTGTCACAGCAAATCAGATTTACTCATCAAACATTATTTCATATACAGAGGATTGGATTCGGGGTTTGAGGGACTACAGAAGGACTTAGACAGCTTCGGAGACTGAGCAATGAAGTGGCAGATGGGACACACTGTCGGAAAATGTACGCTCATGCTCTTTGGTCTCAGAAATAAAAGGGTTGGTTATTTTCTAAATGGAGAAAAACGCAGAAACTGAGATGCAAAGGGAAGTGGGAGTCCGTGTGCAGAGTGAATTTGCAGGAGTGGGGAAAGCAAATGTGATTTCACTATTCATTAGAAGAGGATGAGAATATAAAGACACAGATGTAATGTTGAGTCTTTATAAAGCATTGGTGAGGCCTCACCTGGAGTACTGAAGCAGTGTTGGGCCCTTATCCTGGAAAGATGTGCTGAAACTGGAAAGGGTTCAATGGCTCATGAAAATGATTCCAGGATTAAACGGCTTGTAATGTGAAGATAGTCTGATGGCTCTGGGCCAGTTTTCACTGGAACTCAGAAGACTGACGGGTAACCTAATTGAATGTTGAAAGACCCTGACAGAGTGGATGTGGAGAGGATGTTTTCTTTGGTGGGCGGGTCTAAGACCAGAGAACGTAGCCTCAGAATAGAGGGTTGTCCTTTTGGGACCGAAATGACGAGGAATTTCTGTGGCAGAGTGGACTGAATCTGTGGAAATTGTTGCCCCAGGCAGCTACGGAGGCCAAGTCATGTATATTTAAGACAGAGGTTGATAAGACCCTTGATCGGTCAGGGCAGGAAGGGATATGGGGCGGTGTGGAGGGGGTGAGGCAGGAGACTGCGAAAGAGAGGTAAAATGGATCAGCCGTGATGAAGTGACGGAGCAGACGTGATCGGCAAAATGGTCCTATGGGGTCTAACACAAGAATGACGAACTCCTCTGAAGTTATCCGCGGTCCTGGTGAGAGAGTACACAGGTCTGCTCTCCTCTCAGAGTCAGTCTGTGGGATAAAAGGAATGAAGAGGTTTCCCAGATTGATTCCGGGGTTGTGCTGGTGTCCTCAGAGAGATTACACTGACTGGGCCTGTCTCAAAATGAGAGAAATAAGAGGTGGTCTGCCTGAGACAGACACAGTCTCACAGGGTACTGACAGGGTCGGGGCAGGAATGATGTTTCCCCTGGCTGGGGTGTGGAACCAGGGGTCACAGACTCAAAATCCGAGACCAGCTCATCAGGATGAGGGGAATTTTTCTCAACCACAGTGTGGGAAAACTTCGGAATTTTCTCCACTAGGGTTACGAATTGAAAGAAAAATTTAGGGGCCCAGCGATTATGGGAACGTTGCAGGAAAGTGCAGCTGATGTCAATGATCGGGCGTATTCGCAGGAAAGGACAGAACAGGTAGAAAGGGCCGAATGGCCACACCTACTCCTGTTTCTTATTTTCTAAAGCACGGGTTTACCTTTGCGCTTTGTTCTCCTTTGTCCTTCAGCCATTCGGATTGCACAGGGGAGCGGTGAGAGCTCCGGAAATCCATCGGCAGCCGCTGCGGGGCAGCTCCCGTCTCCCAGCAGGAAGGGACGGGTCTGTGAGACAGCTCCAGACAACAGGCCGCGATCCTCGGCGGGGAAAGGCCGGGCGCCCTCCGTGTAGCTGCAACATCTCATAGTCTCTTCACATCTGCTATCGGAAGGATTCAAACCCCCGGCCGGTGTTGCAGCCTTTACTCGAGATGCATCTCGCGATCTGCCGCCTCTCCTCGGATCCACTCGCTCCCGGTTCCATGTTCGGCCTGCTCCGAGCTCAACGTCCCGCCCACCTACACTCCTCCGCCAATGAGAACCTATTTTCCCAGCGTCCCGCCCACCTACACTCCCCCGCCATTCAGAACATGTTTCTCCCAGAGCTCAGCGTCCCGCCCACCAATGAGAACATGTTGCTCCCAGCGCTGTTCACTGAATGGTTGCGTGTGTCTGATGACGCTGTCGGGAGCCGGAGATGTCAGTCTCCATTTGTTCCCAGAATCAGGGGAGGTTCCCTGAAACTCAAAGTGCAGAGTAAATGTTATTATCAGAGCACATCCTACAACCCCGAGATTCATTTACCTGCGGAATACTCAGAAAATCCATAGAATGGTGACTATAACAGCATCAGTGAAATATCAACCAGAAGACAACAAACTGTGCAAATGCAAATATAATTAAATTCCAATAAATAACGGGAGATGAAAGAACAAGATATAAATTCGCTAAAGTGCTATAATTGGTTGTGGGAGCATCTCAATGGATGGACAAGGCAGTGTAATTATCCTCTGTTGTTCACGATCCTGATCACTGGGGAAGGGATCTGTCCCTGGGGAAGGCAGCCGCTGTCCCTGAACCTGGTGGTGCGAGTCCTGAGGTTCTTGTACCGTCCATGTGATTGCAACAGAGAGACAAGAGCTTGGACATCGATGGGTTCACCACCGTCAGTCAGCTGGAGTGGGTGGGTCAGAGTAATTGGAGAGTCTCCCGGATTAGCCATGTAATATCACGGGCTCTTTGTGGCGCTGTGGAACATGGCCACTGATCTGGGCAGGAATCTTTCTGCATGGCCTGAACACTGCACGGCACTTCCAATGAAAGAAAATTCCATCAGCGCCGCATCGACTGTGATCTGCGTGGGAGTGTTTCAGATACTGTGCAACCGCGCACACGGGCAGCACAGCGACACCAGGGAGTAACACCAATGAGAGAATGAAATTGTGCTACGTCCTAGTCTGACGTTTACGGTCAGTCCAGAGGCCATACATCCTACAGTTCGCGACGCTCTTGGTAAAGAAATTCCTCTGATCTCCTCTCTAAAAGGACGTCGCTCTATTCTGAGCCTCTGTCCTCTGGGTCACCACAGGAAACATCCTCTCCACATCGATTCCATCGAGACATTTCAACACCTGATAGGTTTTCAATGAGCTCCCCCTCATTCTTCGGAATTCCAGTAAGTGGAGGCCCAGAGTTATCAAACGCCTCTGATGTGACAAGAGTTTCATTCCCGGAATCATTTTTGTGAGCAACACACACAAAATGGCGGAGGAACTCAGCAGGCCAGGCAGCATCTATGGAGAGAAAGAACAGTCGACCTTTCGGGTCGAAACCCTTCGGCAGGACTGGAGATTTAAAAAAATCTCAGAGTAGATCTAAAAGGTCGGAGGAGCGGGGAGTGAAACAGCGTGATTGGTGAAATCGGGAGGGGGGATGAGGTGTGAAGTTGATTGGTGAAGGCATTGGAAGAAAAATCGGGAGTGGAGCACCAGAGGGAGGCAAGGAGATAACATGAAAGAGGAAAAAGGGAATGGGAAATGGTGAATGAGGGACATCACCGGAACTTTGAGAAATCGTTGTTCATGCCACCAGGTCGCAGTCTGTCCAAAAGGAATATAAGGCGTTGGTTCTCCAGTGTAAGTGTGGCGTGATTATGACAGTGGAGGAGACCATGGATTGACATATCAGAATGGGAATGGAAAGTGGAAATCAGGTCATCTTTTACTCGCTTAGCTATTCATAGTAACAATTTTTGAGCGGGGTGCCCAAACTTTTGCATGCCGCTGTAGGTAGGGAGAGACTGAACCGTGGGGGATTGGGGATAAGACAGAGTCGGGGTATGCTATGTGTTCATTGGGGAGGAACAAGCTGAAACAATGGGTCTACCTGGACACGGGGGTTTAGGATTTTGCGGAGGAGGCAGAAACAGGAGCTTCGGGGTCCGGGAAATATTGTCAAGACAAGCCAAGTCACTTTTATTGTCATTTCAATCATAACTGCTGTGTACAGTACATAGTAAAAATGAGACGACGTTTTTCAGGACCATGGTGTTACTGTGTCATGTCACAAAAACTGGACTGAACTATTTAAAAAAACAACACAGAGAGAAAAAAGAAACAACTGCACTAGTCTACAGACCTACCCAGGACTGTATAAAGTGCACAGAAACAGTGCAGGCATTACAATAAATAATAAACAGGACAGTAGGGCAAGGTGTCAGTCCAGGCTCTAGCTATTGAGGAGTCTGATAGCTTGGGGGAAGAAACTGTTACACAGTCTGGTCGTGAGAGCCCGAATGCTTCGGAGCCTTTTCCCAGACGGCAGGAAGGAGAAGAGTTTGTATGAGGGGTACGTGGAGTCCTTCATAATGCTATTTGCTTTGCGGATGCAGCGTGTAGTATAAATGTCCGTAATGGCGGGAAGAGAGACACAGATGATATTCTCAGCTGACCTCACTATCCACTGCAGGGTATTGCGATCCGAGATGGTACAATTTCCGAACCAGGTAGTGATGCAGCTGCTCAGGATGCTCTCAATACAACCCCTGTAGAATGTGATGAGGATGGGGGGTGGGAGATGGACTTTCCTCAGCCTTCGCAGAAAGTAGAGACGCTGCTGGGCTTTCTTTGCTATGGAGCTGGTGTTGAGAGACCAGGTGAGATTCTCCGTCAGGTGCACACAAAGAAATTTGGTGCTCTTAACGATCTCTACCGAGGAGCCGTCGATGTTCAGCGGGGAGTGGTCGCTCCGTGCCCTCCTGAAGTCAACAACCATCTCTTTTGTTTTGTTCACATTCAGAGACAGGTTGTTGGCTCTGCACCAGTCCGTTAGCCGCTGCACCTCCTCTCTGTAAGCTGACTCGTCGTTCTTGCTGATGAGACCCACCACGGTCGTTTCATCGGCGAACTTGATGATGTGGTTCGAGCTGTGTGTTGCAGCACAGTCGTGGGTCAGCGGAGTGAGCAGCAGTGGACTGAGCACGCAGCCCTGGGGAGCCCCCGTGCTCAGTGTGATGGTGTTGGAGATGCTGCTCCTGATCCGGACTGACTGAGGTCTCCCAGTCAGGAAGTCCAGGATCCAGTTGTAGAGGGAGGTGTTCAGGCCCAGTAGGCTCAGCTACTGTATGGGGTTGGTGGTGGTGCTGGGAGATCCCCAGAGTCAAAATGGTTGGTGATGATGTGGGAGACGATGTCCTGGTGTTCCTTACTGGCGTCCTGTTCGAGGGGTCAGTAAGAGGAGTTGTCCGAGAGTTGGCGATAGGCCTCAGCAAGGTAGGGGTCAGTCCGACAGACTACTACAGCACCTCCCCTATCTGCGGGTTTGATGGTGAGGTTAGGATTAGTGCAGCGGAAGTGGAGAGTTCAATGTTCAGGAAGAGTGAGGCTGGAATTGGAGAGAGGACTGTTGAAGTCCAGACGGTGAATGTCCCGTCAACAGACTTAGTGGGGTGCTGTTCAAATTCCTGTGGCTCCTTTGAGCCCCTTCCGAGGTCAGCACATCTTTTCTTGGATATGGGGCCGGAAACTGCTCACAATGCTCCAAGTGAGGTCTCTTTGTAAAGCCTCACCAATGCATCCTTGCTTTTCCTCTCGAAGTGAATGCCAACATCACAGAGAACTTCCTCAACATCGACTCAACCTGCAAATTATCCTTCAGGGAAGCCTACACGAGGATTCAGAATGCCCTTTAATTTTTAATGTTTTTAAATATTTTTTCCAGTTACAAAACTGTCTGCCCTTTTATTTCTTCTACCAAAGTACACGACCATGCCGTCCCCGAAATTCAGTCCTTCATCCATTGATGTCTTCTGTAAATCTTTCTACAGGAAAGAAACAGCAATTTGTGTCCGGGATTTCTCAAACACAACACACCTCTGTCCGGATATTTAAGGAGTGACCAGATATTTCCATTGAAACACCGATATATCAGTTGTTGATCCTTGGGGATGAAGTAGTGTCTCATCTCAGCCGGAAACGTGACTGAAATATTTTCGATGTCACTCAGTGAAATCCACTGGAACCGGGCGCTGAGAACACAAGTAACAGAAGTAAGGCTGTTTACAAGAAGGGGATGAGCGGTCTCCATTTTCTAAGGAAGCCGAGATCCTTGAATGTGTCAGGCAGGATGCTGGAGATGTTTTATCAGTCTGTTGTAGCGACTGCAGTTTTCTTTGCCGCTTTACGTTGGGGGAGCAGCATCGATGCAAAATAAACTCATCAGAAAGTTTGGAACCGTCCTTGGCCACAACCGGGGCTCTTTGGAGTGAGTGGTGGAGAGGAGTGGTGTCACTAAACAAATGGACACCCATTAGGGACAATCGGGCACATCCTCACCATGAGCGACTGCACAGGCAGCGGAGCACCCTTTCGATCAGACTCACTCAGCACCGCTGTCACAAGGACCGTTACAGAAGCTCTTTCCTATCAGATGTAATAACCACATACAACAGTCCATCTGCTAACCGGCCACCCACAGCTCCAATCTCTTCATTAAATTTGCCGACAGCACCACATTGATTGGCCCAATCTCAAACAATAATGAGGTGGCCTGCAAGGAAGAAGTCATCTCTCTGACACAATGGTGTCAAGAAAACAACCTCTCCTTCAATGTCGGAAAATCAAGGGAGCTGGTTGTGAATTACAGGAATGGAGACGGGCTAACCCCTAGTGACAACAATGGATCTGGGGTTGAGAGGGTAAACAGCTTTAAGTTCCTCAGGATCCTCATCACCGAGGATCTCACGTGGTCTGTACACACAAGCTGTGCGGTGAAAAAGGCACAACAGCGCCTCGTCCACCTCAGACGGTTGAGGAAGTTTGGTATGGGCCCCCAAATCCAAAGATCTTTCTACAGGAGCATAATTGAGAGCATCCTGAGTGGTTGCATCACTGCCTGGTATGGGAACTTTACCTCCCTTAATCGAAGGATTCTGCAGAGAGTGGTGCGGACAGCCCTGTGCATCTGTAGTTGTGAACTTCCCATGATTCAGGAAATTTTTAGAGACAGGTGTGTAAAAAGGGTCCGCAGGATCATGGGGCACCCGAGTCACGGTAATCATGATCTATTCCAGCAGCTACCATCGGGGCAACGCTACCGCAGCAGAAAATCCAGGATCAACAGGCTCCGGGACAGCTTCTTCCACCAGGAATCAGACTGCTTAACTCACGCTGATTTGAGTGCATTTCTATGTTACCTTGACTGTTCTGTTTATTATAAATTACTATGAAATACTACGATTGCACATTGCACATTTAGACGGAGGCATAACGTAAACAGTTTTACTCCACATGTATGGGAAGGATGTAAAAAATAAAGTCAATTCAATACATCTTTCTGCGACAGATCATAGTTCAATAGTCTCTGCAATATTGTTTCATACATTATTATTGCACATTGGTACAGTATTACTGTGTATGTTATTATTCTCTATTTTTAGTAAAGGCTTCACACTGCTAAGTGCGATTTTAAATATTGCTGCTGTAACGAAAGAATTTCCCACTCGGGATCAATAAAGTATTTATTATTATTATTATTATTATTATTATTATTATTATTATTATTATTATTATTATTATTATTATTCTCCAGCCCTATATCTCTTTCAGCGACTTCACCGCTCTTGACTTTACGCCTCCCCCTTTCCCGTTTTCACCTATCACCTCATGTCGCCCCACAATCTGACTCCCTCCCTTCCTTTCCAGTCCTGAAGAAGGGTGTCGGTCTGAAACGCCGACTGTTCACTCCGCTCCATAGTCGCCGCCTGCCCCCCTGAGTTCCTCCAGCATTTTGTCTGTTTTGCTTTGGGTTTTGTATCTGCAGATTCGCGCCTGATAAATCATTGCGCATGCGCGGTCGGCGCCACCATCCCGAGTATCGCGCATGCGCTGAGTAGCCCGGAGGCCGAAAACGACCGGACAAAGGTAAGAGCGGGTTCCGGGCGGGTTCTAATTCACCGGCGTCTGAAACGCGACCGAAGGACAATTACTCTGATTTCCAGCAACACTGGTGCTGCACCCCACGGCGGTCCTGGTCCTCCCCCCTCTCTCAGCCCCACGATCCGTACCCGGCCCCAGAGCATGCTTACCGGCGCATGCGCATTCTTGGGCCTTTCGATGCGGCCAGGGAGGTTTCTCTCTCCCTCTCCCTCTCTCTCCCCCTCCCCCCTCTCTCCCCCTCCCCCTCTCTCTCCCCCTCCCACTTCCCCTCCCCCTCTCTCCCCCCCCCCTCTCTTGTTTTACAGCGGTTGGAACCCAGCTTAAAGGTGCATTACCGTCACTTTCTGCTCCGGAGTATGCGATGGACTCACATTCTAAATCCCTTCATCCAATCGGACACATACACATAACCTAACCTACACTTTATCCTCCCCATCCTAGTACCCTAATTCTGTCTATCCATCATATCCTATAAAAAACCCCTGTACCCCTTAAGAAAGCTAAAAATACCCTGACCTGTGTTCTCTCACCCATGCCCAGCAACCCTTTTAATGTGAATTCCTGCACCCCCAGTTCCCTTAGATTAATTCTCATCATCTCTCTCTGTATCCCATACTTCCTGCAACTCAGAACTACATGCTCTACTGACTCCTCTTCCTGACATTCCTCACACGGTCCTGTCTGGCGTTTCCCTATCAATTTCAGTGTTTGGTTTAGTGCACAGTGCCCCAGCCTTAACCTAGTCCACACAATTTCCTCTATTCTGTATCTACTTCCTACCCTAGTACCTGCAACACTTTTTTGTATTTGATATAAATGCCTCCCTTTCCCCTTCCTGTCCCATCTTTCTTGCCACATTTGGTTATTTTTTTTCCCAGATTACACACTTAACCTCTGCTTTACTAATACTAATGTGCATTTCTATATTTTCTTTCTTTATTGCCCTCTTTGCCAACTCATCCACCCTTTCATTGCCCTTCACCCCTACATGAGCTGGAACCCATAGAAATTTAACCTGACCTCCCTGATTTGCAACTCTTGTGACTGACTGAAGGACTTCATGAAGTACATCTTGCCAGCTGTTTGAGTGAGAAGACCTTAAACTTGCTAGTACTGAAGTTGAATCTGAGCATATCAACGCTTTGACTAGTTTAGTTTTCTCCACCCAACGCAACACAACCAACACTGCCATCATCTCCACTGTACACACCGCTAACTTATCAGATGTTCTTCTGCTGATTGCAATTGCTTTTGCTGGTATTGCCACCCCAAACCCTATCACTCCTGTCTCAGGTTCCTTAGCACCATCTGTATAGACCTGAGTATAATCACTATACATTTCCATCACATAACAGTTAAATGCACTTACCAAATCAGTTTTATACTTTCCTTTCCTTTTTACCTCTAACAAATGCCGGTCTACGTCAGGCCATACCAGCTTCCATGGAGCTACAACCAGATAAACTACTGAAGGACTTATCCTTAGATCAAACACTCCACATGATCTAGCAATATCATTCCCTACCCGACTAATGTTTTCCCTCTGAAACCTCCCATTTTCCCAGGACTCCTGCAACACTCCTTTAGCAGGGTGGGAATCATTGTGTCCCTGCAAATTAACGCAGTAGTTTGCCATCAATTGCATCCTTCTTAATTCCAAAGGCATTGTTCCCATTTCTACCTGCAGGGCTGATACTGGTGATGTTTTAAAAGCCCCACTGCACACTCTCAACACCTGAGCCTGAATCACATCCAGTTTCCTTATAAGAGACCTAGCTGCTGATCCATATGCTACACTTCTATAATTCAACACAGATCTTACTAAAGCCACATACATTCTCTTTAATGCTGAACAACTTGCTCCCCATTCCCTACCAGTCAAACATCTCATCACGTTTATTACTTTTTTACATTTCTCCGCAACTTTCCTGATATGGTCTGCCCATGTTAATCGTGAATCAAATATAACTCCCAGAAATTTAAATGATCCAACCCTTTCTAAATCAATCCCATACATCCTTAACTTCTTCCCTACTTCAATTCTTTTCCTAGTGAAAAATACAGTTTGAGTTTTTTCCACTGAAAATCTACATCCCCAATCATAACCCCACTCTACCACTTCATCAATTGCTCCTTGTAGTTTCCTGATTATATGCTCCGTGTTCCTGCCTCTTTTCCACAAGGCCCCATCATCCGCAAACAGTGACCTACCTATATCCACTGGTACCTTTGTGAAGACATCATTGATCATAATGATGAAAAGTAAGGGGCTAATCACACTACCCTGAGGTGTGCCATTTCCCACTATGTACTGTTTTGATAATTCTGATCCAATCTGAACTTGAATTTGTCTACCAAACAAAAAATCTTTAATCCAATTAAAAACTCTCCCCCCAACCCCCATCTTGTGCAGTTTAATTAATAATCCTTCCTTCCACATCATATCATAGGCTTTTTCAATTTTCATAGGCTACTGCTTCTTTATTTGCCTGGGCCTTTCTTATTTCAGTCTCTAACCTTATCACTGAGTCCATGGAATTCCTTCCGTTCCGAAAACCACTCTGATAACTTGCCAGCATTCCTCTCTTCTCAAGATCATATGATAACCTTTCAGTTATCATCCTTTCCATTACCTTACATATATTTGATGTTAGTGCTATTGGCCTGTAGCTAGTGGGTTTTGACGGATCCTTGCCAGGTTTCCTTATTGGAATTACTACTGCTTCTTTCTATGCACTTGGTAATCTTCCCTCCTCCCACACTCTGTTGTAAAAATGCAGTAACTTCAAGAGCGCTCCTTCTCCTAGATTTTTTAGCATAAAGTAGCATATTAGATCTTTCCCTGGTCTCGATCTCTTTATTGCTCTCACCATTTCTGCCAAAGTAAATGGATCATCAATTATATCTTCCCTCCTGTTTAACACACCTGGGTATTGACTCATTGTTCTTTCCCTTCTCCTTCTCCCTTCTTCAGACAAATTTTCTGAACTATGTATCTTGACAAATGACTTGGCCATGATCTCAGCCTTATCCCTGCTGGAGACTGCTGTTTCCTCCTCAGACATCATTACTGGATACTCCCAATCCCTTCTATCTCCCCCCATCCTCTTAATCATTCCCCATACCTCTCCCACAGGCGTTGTTCTTCCTATTTTGTTGCAAAACTCCTCCAACTTGCCCTTTTAGCTTGACGTATAGTTCTTCTCACCACTGCCTGTGCCTTCTTATATTGAATCAATTGCTGCATATTATGGGTTCTTTTAACTAGCCTGATTGCTCTATTTCTGGTTTTTACAGCCTGACAACATTCCTCTGACCACCATGGCACTATTTTTCTATTCATCCTATTTTTACTCCTGGGTATAGATCCTTCTGCTGCCATAATAATTGCTGAAGTCACCTGACTGTTTAATTAATCTATATCTCCAGAAATGTCAATCTTTGTCAATGCTTCTTCACTTAACTTCTGGAACTTACCCCAATCTGCTTTTCCAAACACCCACTTTGGGACTCCCCCACCTGGTCTTATTTCAACTCTTTCACCCACTGAAAATAAAACTGGGTAGTGATCACTGCCTACTGTTGAAACAGTCCAATCTACCCAGTTACTGATGCCAGCCAAGACATTAGACACTAACATAATCTCTAATACCGACTCAGTTCCTGTTGTTATGTTTATCCTTGTTCCTCTACCATCACTCATACATACCAAATCCCTTTCTTCCATCAAATCTTCAATTACAGTTCCATTTGAATCTGTAATCGGATCCCCTCATATTGTGCTGTGAGCATTGAAATCTGAACACCACACTACTTTGTGTCTATTTTGTCCTTGTATCCTTAGTAGGCTGTCCAAATCCAACCTTTTACATGGATTGTAGTAGTTAATTATAACCACTCCCTCCCCTCTCTCCCATATTTCCACCACTATGTACTCCTGATCGACTCCTTTTTCCAGTACTCTATACGGTGTACTTTGCTTGATTAACATAGCACAACCTCCTCCTCCCCCTAGATTTCTATCTTTCCTTATCATTGTATACCCATGTACCACAAAGTCTAAAACTGGTTTCAACCAAGTTTCCTGAATACACACTACATCCGGTTTTACAACCATTTCCTTAATAAATTCCTTAAATTCCTGGCCATTGGCCAGTAAACTCCTTGCATTCCATTGCAAAAGAATCACCATAATGAGTACTAACTAACCTATGACACTTTCTGGCTTGACTGATTAGTGAGGTTCTCCCTCACTTCTTCCCATGTCAGTCCTGCTAAATGGTTTACTGCTGCTTTGACCACCAGCTGAATTTTGTCACTTTTTGACTTTACCTCTGCCGTACTAATAATGACTCCTGCAATGAATGTTACTACAGCTTTATTTTCCACATAAATCCTGTCATTTACTCTTTGCTGCATCTCTTGCATCCCTATTGCTCTCTGGTCATTAGGAGCATTATTCTGTTCTCTTGACATTCTTACAGCTTCTGCATAACGGATCTTTCTTTTCACTCATATTTCTTGAATTTTATTCTCCCGTCTCATAACTTCACACTCACTATACGCCACATTATGAACTCCTCCACAATTACAGCATTTTGGTTGCACTCCTGTTCCGCACTTTCCATATTCATGATCATCCCCACATCTGGCACATCTCCTCTGCCTATTACAGTTTTTAGCTATGTGTCCAAACCTTTGACAATTATAGCACCTCAATGGCTTTGGCACATATACCCTTACTGGGTAACTCATGAAACCCAGGAACACTTTCCTTGGCACTCTTTCTTCTTCAAATTCAATCAATACTATTTCATTTTCCTTTTTCATTCCCTCCTTTATTGTTTTCAGTCTCAGAACATTAATTACTTTCCCCCCTTTGATATTCCTCTTCAGCTCCTCCATGTTTATACTCATTGGTACACCCGTTGATCCTTTACAACCACCATTTCATGCTCCCACCTTCCCTGTATATTCCACCTTGCATTTTTCTATCTCTTTTAGCTTGAGTGCTTTCTCAAGTTGTTCCTCATTCGCACATCTTACTAATAGATTGCCATCATTAAGGACTTTTGCAAATACTATTTCCCCTATCTTATTTGCCAGAGTTTTTGTTAGCACAAACGGGTTAATTATCTTCATGTGTCCTTGCACCTTCTTATTAAACCTAATTATGACAACACCTCCTCTCTGAACTTCTTCATCTTCCTCACTTTCAGAACTCTCTGCATTGTCATTTCTTATTCTTTTATTCCCTTTGTCTCGGTTTTCATCCATCCCCTCACTATCTCCTTATTCCCTTTATTTCTCCCTTCACAATAATCCATTTCTCCACAGCTACCTACCTCTGATCCCAAATCCATATCCCGCTCCTTCTCCACTCTCTTTCCCTCAGCCCCTCCTCTCACCTTGTCTGCCATTACCAGACCCAGGCAATCCCCTCCCAGCAATTCCCGCTCCTTCCCCACTCTCTTTCCCTCAACAAGTTCCAAACCACATTCACACATGCACCACCACCTTCCAAACTCTCAGCCCAGTCCACGACCAGCCCAACAACACCGGGAGGTTTCTCTTTGTGAGGGTTTCTGGGTAAAGAGGCAGCCATGGGTGGTATTGCCGGTGTTGTTCCGTACAGTCGAAGGAAGTGCGAGCGGATGTATCTCCCAAATGTTGCCGAGCTCCACTATGTAAATCCGAGGATTATGAATCCGCACAAAAATATAATTCCCAGTTAAGCTCGGTTGAAAAGTTTACCTTCCAGTCAGTGAAAATGTCAATTAGTGCTGTATGGAAATAAAACCTTTCATCAGATTTAGTTCTCTCTGGGTTAATAACGATATGAAACACCTTTACCTCGATGACGTGACTTCTGGCTTTCAGATCACAAAGGTGCCGCACTCCAATGAGAATAACCACTGCCCTCCACTTTGCATTGCCATCGATGGGTTCATCACTGTCAATCAGCAGGTGGGGGGGGGGCGATCGAAGTAATTAGTAAATCTCCAGGATCGTACATGCAGTATCAAGTGATCTTTGTAGTATTGTGGAACATGCCCAGAACTTGAAATAATCCCAAAGGAGAGAAACAAATTGAGCCAAGTCACAGGTTGATTGAAGTCAGAAACAGCCCATTCTCATAAAGACAGGGATATAGTCAGATAATTTGATGGTCAGTCAGAATGTCTGATCCATGCCTTGTTAGAAGATGAGTGCATATGGAAACATAGAAATCTACAATATAATACAGGCCCTTCGACCCACAGTGTTGTGCCGTCCATGTAATCTATTCTAGAAACTGCCTCGTATTTCCCATCTGCATTGCACTCTGTGTACTCTAAGCTCCATGAAATTATCTGAGTCTCTCAAAAGACTGTATGGTATCTGCCTGTACTGTCATCGTTGGCTGTGTATTCCATACACCTGCTACTCTCTGTGTGAGAAACCTACCTCTGACATCCCCATCGACCCTACTTCCAAGCACCTTAACACAATGCCCCTTGTGTTTGCCAATTCAGCCCCAGGAAAAAGCCTCTGGCTGTCCACACGATCAATGCCTCTCATCATCTTATACACATCTATCAGGTCACCTCTCATCTTCCGTCGCTCTAAAGTTCACTCAACCTATTCTCATAGGGCATGTTCTCCAATCCATGCAACATCCTTGTAAATCCCCTCTGCACTCTTTCTATAGTATCCACATCCTTCCTGTAATGAGGTAATAGAATACTCTAAGTGGGGTATAAATCAGGTCTTATATAGCTGCAACATTACCTCACCACTCTTGAACTCAGTTCCATGGTTGATGAAGGCCTTCTTAACAACAATGTCAATCAGCGCTGCAGCTTTAAGTGTAAAATTGACATGGACCCCAAGATCTCACTGATCCTCCACACTGCCAAGAGTCCTAACATAATATGACATTCTGTCTTCAAATCTGATGTACTGAAATAAACCACAGCACACTTATCTGGGCTGAACTCCATCTGCCAGTTCTGCATCCTATCGATGTCCTGCTGTAACCTCTGGAGAACTGTCCAGACTATTCACAACACCCTCAGCGTTTGTGTCATCAGCAAACTTACTGACCCACCCTTCTACTTCCTCATCAAGATCATTTATAAAGATCACAAAGAGAAGGAGTCTCAGAACACATCCCTGTGGAACACCACTTGTCACCGTCCTCCATGCAGAATACGAACCATCTACAGTCACCTTTTGGTTTCTGTGGGCAAGCCATTTCTGGATCCACAAAGCAAGGTCTACTTGGATCCTTGCGTCATTACTTTCTGAATGAGCCTTGCATGAGGAATCTTATCAAAAGTCTCACTGAAAGCCATGCACACTACATCCAATGCTCTACCTTCATCAGTGTGTTTTGTTACATCCTCAAAGAAATCAATCAGGTTCGTAAGGCACGATCTGCCCTAGACAGAGCCACGCTGACTATCCCACATCAGATGATGCTTCTCCAAATGCTCAGAAATGCTGCCTCTCAGGAACTTCTCCAACAGCATGCCCTCCTCTGAAGTAAGAACCACTGGTCTGTAATTTCCTGGCTTATCTGGCTTACCTGAAAAGAGAACAATGTCTCCTCATCCTCTGGTACTTTTTCCCTCCCTACTGATGGTGCAAAGATCATTACCAGACGTCCAGCATTTTCCTCCCTCACTTCCCATGGTAGCCTGGGGTATATCTCAAGATGAGTACCCCCAACTTGAGTTGAAATTGGTAAAATTGTGATGCCATAGCTCTCATTCAGAGGAGAACATATAGAAACGTGTAACGTTATGAAAGGAATAGATAAAATAGAGGTAGGAAAGTTGTTTCCACTGGTAGATGAGGCTAGAACTAGAGGACGTCGCCTCAAGATTTGGAGGAAATTGGGATGGAAATGGGGAGGAACTGTTTTTCCCAGAGGGTGGTGAATCTGTGGATTTCTCTGCTCAATGAAGGAGTGGAGACTACCTCAGTGAATATATTTATGACCAGGTTGAATAGATTTTGGCATAGTAGGGGAATTAATGGTTATGGGGAAAAGACAGGTAGGTGGAGATGTCCATCGCCAGATCAGCCATGATCTTATTAAATGGTGGAGCAGACTCGACGAGCCAGATGGCCGACTCCTGCTCCTATTTCTTATGTTCTTACCACAGACTATAATCTCTCCTGAAATACTGTCCTTCACCCATTGATGTCTTTTGCAAATATTTTTACAGGTTTGAAATGACAGAACACTTGTGCACGGGAATCTCAAACACAACAACACATCAGTTTTGCTGACTCTGGATATTTAAGGAGTGACCAAATATTTTCTTTGCGACACCAACACATCTGTTGTTGATCCACGGAGATGAAGAATTATCTCATACCAGCTGGTAATGTGTTCTGTCACTGAAATGAAGTTTTCTGTTGTAACTCAGTGAAATCCACTGGAACCGGGGTGCTGAGAACACATCAGCATTTGTTCACTGGAGATCAGTTCTTCAGCTGCTTTGATTGTACAAGGGATTCAAACATCCGACTTTCTGAATTGACAGAGAATTGATCGCAGTGAGATATCATTCTCCTTCTCTCAGTGTGGGAGGGGATTCACTCACAGCCTACCCACAGACACGCCAGTGAGTTCACAGTGGGGAGAGGCCATTCACCTGCTCTGTGTGAGGGAGGGGAACTACTCAGTCATCCAGTCTGAAGATACATCAGCAAGTTCACACCTTAGTGAGATGCTTCACCTGTTCTGACTGTGGGAAGCAATTCGTTCCATTGTCGATGCTGAAGGTATATCCTAAAGTTCACCAGTGAGAGGACATTGACCTGCTCGGATGGTGGGAAGACATTCACACGCTCAACCAGACCACAGTGACACCAATCAGTTCACACCGGGGAGAAGCCATTCACCTGCTCTGAATAGGGGAACGGGTTCACTCAATCATCTCAACTGAATGAACAGCAGCGAGTTCACACCGAGAAGAGGCCATTCACCTGCTCAGACTGTGGGAAGAGATTCACTCACTCGTCCACACTACATAGACACCAGTGAGTTCACACTGGGGAGAGGCCATTCACCTGCTCAGATTGTGGGAAGAGATTCACTCAATCGTCCAACCTACAGAGACACCAGCGAGTTCACACTGGGGAGAGGCCGTTCACCTGCTCAGACTGTGGGAAGGTATTCACTCAGTCAAATCACTTGCTGCACCATCAGTTAGTTCACACTAGGGAGATGCCATTCACAAGCTCAGACTGTGGGAAGGGATTCACCCAGTCATCTCAACTGAAGTCACATCAGCGAGTCCACACTGGGGAGAAGCCGTTCACTTGCTCTGAATGTGGGAAAGGATTTGCTCGGTCATCTGAACTGAAGGTACATCAGCGAGTTCACACTGGGGAGAGGCCATTCACCTGCTCAGACTGTGGGAAGGGATTCACTCACTCGTCCAACCTACACAGACACCAGCGAGCTCACACTGGGGAGAAGCCATTTATCTGCTCTGAATGTGGGAAGGTATTTGCTCAGTCATCTGAACTGAAGTCCCATCAGCGAGTCCACACTGGGGAGAAGCCGTTCACTTGCTCAGAATGTGGGAAAAGATTCGTTCGGTCATCTGTACTGAAGTTACATCAGCGAGTTCACACTCGGGAGATGCCGTTCACCTGCTCAGACTGTGGGAAGGGATTCACTCACTCGTCCAACCTACAGAGACATCAGCGAGTCCACACTGGGGAGAAGCCATTCACCTGCTCTGAATGTGGGAAAGGATTCGCTCAGTCTTCTGAACTGAAGTCACATCAGCGAGTCCACACCGGGGAGAAGCCGTTCACCTGCTCTGAATGTGGGAAAGAATTTGCTCGGTCATTTGAACTGAAGTTACATCAGCGAGTTCACACTAGTGAGAGGCCGTTCACCTGCTCTGACTATGGGAAGGGATTCACTCACTCGTCCAACCTACACAGACACCAGCGAGTTCACACTGGAGAGAAGCCATTCACCTGCTCTGAATGTGGGAAACGATTCGCCCAGTCATCTCAACTGAAGTTACATCAGAGAGTCCACACTGGAGAGAAGCCATTCATATGCTCTGAATGTGGGAAGGGATTTGCTCAGTCATCTGAACTGAAGGTACATCAGCGAGTTCACAGTGGTGAGAGGCCGTTCAGCTGCTCAGAATGTGGGAAAGGATTCATTCGTTCATCTCAACTCCTGAGACACCAGCAAATTCACACTGGGGAGAAACCATTCAGCTGCTCAGAATGTGGGAAGGGATTCACCGATTCAGTTCATCTGAAAGAACATCAGTTTGTTCACACTGTGGAGAGGCCGTTCACCTGCTCAGACTGTGGGAAAGGATTCACTCGGCGTTTTAGTCTATTAACGCACCAGTTAGATCACAGTGAGGAGAAGCCATTCACATGCTCTGAATGTGGGAAAGGATTCATCCAGTCATCTCAACTGAAGGAGCATCGGCGAATCCACACTGGGGAGAAGCCGTTCGTCTGCTCTGAATGTGGGAAGGGATTCACTCAGTCATCTCAACTGAAGTTACATCAGCGAGTTCACACTGGCGAGAGGCCATTCATCTGCTCTAAATGTGGGAAGGGATTCACTGATTCAGTTCATCTGAAAGAACATCAGTTTGTTCACACTGTGGAGAGGCCGTTCACCTGCTCAGACTGTGGGAAAGGATTCACTCGGCGTTTTAGTCTATTAACGCACCAGTTAGATCACAGTGAGGAGAAGCCATTCACATGCTCTGAATGTGGGAAAGGATTCATCCAGTCATCTCAACTGAAGGAGCATCGGCGAATCCACACTGGGGAGAAGCCGTTCGTCTGCTCTGAATGTGGGAAGGGATTCACTCAGTCATCTCAACTGAAGTTACATCAGCGAGTTCACACTGGCGAGAGGCCATTCATCTGCTCTGAATGTGGGAAGGGATTCACCGATTCAGTTCATCTGAAAGAACATCAGTTTGTTCACACTGTGGAGAGGCCGTTCACCTGCTCAGACTGTGGGAAAGGATTCACTCGGCGTTTTAGTCTATTAACACACCAGTTAGATCACAGTGAGGAGAAACCATTCACATGCTCTGAATGTGGGAAAGGATTCACCCAGTCATCTCAACTGAAGGAGCATCGGCGAATCCACACTGGGGAGAAGCCATTCACCTGCTCTGAATGTGGGAAGGGTTTCACTCAGTCATCTCAACTGAAGTTACAACAGCGAGTTCACACTGGCGAGAGGCCATTCATCTGCTCTGAATGTGGGAAAGGATTCAGTCGTTCTTCTCAGCTCTTGAGACACCAGCGAATTCATACTGGGGAGAAGCCATTCATCTGCTCAGAATGTGGGAAGGGATTCACCGATTCAGCTCAGCTGAAAGAACATCAGTTTGTTCACACTGGGGAGAGGCCGTTCACCTGCTCTGAATGTGGGAAAGGATTCAGTCGTTCATCTCAGCTCTCGAGACATCAGCAAACTCACACTGGGGATAAACCATTCTGAGGAAATGCGGATATATAAAAAATCATTTTGAACCCAAGTAACCTCTAGCTAAAAGAATAATTGGGACTGAATAGGAATTTTTGAACTAAAGTAAACTCTGTCTTCAGCGGTTAAGAAAGTAAACGGCTTATACTGGTTTCCTTTTAATTGTCAGAGGGACATTGAGAATTTGATAATGTATATTGTACCCGTGTTTGAGTAAGCACTCATCGATAAGGACAGCAATGAACATCTGTCTGGAATGAAGTCAGGACCTTGCAAAGGGAATAGCTGATAAGGACTGGACTGTATATCCATCTATATTCAAGCCTTGAGTTAGTGCACTCTGTTATCTAAGACATTAAGTTTTGCACTAACAGACTTGGTTCTAACAGCAGCTTGCAACAGTGACGTATGGAACTTACTAAATATACTGCTGTAACCTGAATGAGTGAGTCCACTTGTCAGATGGTTGGCAGCACTGACATGCCTTCCCTTTGATAACTGGGTCTCAAACTCTTGCAAGAGAATCCAATAAACTGTGGTGCCTAGAGGAAACTGGTCTCCCGAGTTTTATTCAGATTCGACTTTAACATTGGGCGTCACGAACAGGATCCCAATACAGAGAGTGCGAAGCAGACAGACTGAGTAAGCGGCCGGACCACTCCGGGGACTGCGGAGACCGACCGGGCGCCCAACGGGTATTTCACCTTTTGTCGCTCTCCATCAGTTCCTTTGGAGGCACGGTTCCTCGCCGAGGGCTGCTTGCATACCTTGACGGGATCGGGAAAGTATCTGTCGGAAGACTTGTAGAAGCTAGGCAAATGTTATTAATTGAGTAGGAGTCGGATCCTGGTAAATATATTAATTGAGCAGAAGAAGGTACCAGGTAAATTTTACTAACTGGGCAGGAGACAGACGGGCTGGGTAAATTTATCAATTCAGCAGGTGGTGCCTGCTGGGTAAATTTATCTGATTGTTAATCGAGCAGGAGGCTTCGTGCTGGGTAAATTACTTAGAGGGCATGGAGTCGAGTGATACGAGTGGGCCGAGAGCAGCCCTACACAATGTGTGTGAGAGTTTTCCAGACAAGGAAAAAGATCTGTGAATGTTGACCGCAATGCTGAATAAAAAGATTGGGGGGAAATGTGGCCACTGAGCGGGAGCCTGCGATATCACCTCTTGAGAACAAGCAGTAAATTTGATCTGGAAGAAGAACTGTGGGAAGAAGTGGAAATTGTTGAAAAGGCAATGGAAGGATAAGGCAGATGCAAAGTGGAACAGTACATGATTAGCAAGTTGGAGGGATAATGCGTGTGACAAAGGGAGAGAGGTACCTATTGCAGAAGGTTGCGAGACGCTAAAGGCGGAGTGTGAATGGGTGAATGGGCGCCGAAAGCGAGAGCAGGAAAAACAACGTCAGCAAACCAAGGCCGGCCTAGATAGGAGAGAAGGGCTGGAACGTCAGTCTAAAGTTCGAACTGACAGGGAAACAAGGGATCCCGAACCCATGTCTGGGATACAGATCCTGTTTGAGGACGGTGACCGTGATGAGGAGTAAGCACCCACCGTACCCCCGCCCACCCCCCCACCTTACCAGGGGCCGAGTGCTCCCGAACCCCAATCCTCCCAGTACTCAGATACGGTGACCACTCGGGTAAAGCAGCGGCAGCGGGAAAGGGGAGGCTCTCTATACCCTCAGATCCAGAAAGGGAATACCGAGGATTATTACGAGACAGGGAGGGAAGAATCCACTGAAACCCCAGAGTTAATGGCTCCACAGAGACAATTGCCCACCCGAATGCTGCCTAATCCATGAGCAGCGGAGGAGGGACAGCTCTCAGTGATTCCTGTGTACGCACCCTGGAAGCCTCAAGAAATGATAGTGATCATGAATCCGGCCCCAGAAAGAAAAGAAAAGCCAGCACAGATTGCTCGGTATGTCCGCAGTACGATACAAATGTATAATGTGACCCCGCAAGGTTCATTCGGTCTCTGCTGCATGATTCTCTCAGCTGATGAGGGGCGGAAATGGAAGGCAGAATTAAGATACCAAACCTATCAAGAGTTACAGGTGGGAATCCATGATGAGAATGAACAGACAGACCAGATTATTCAAGCCTTGGAGAGGGCTCTCCCACAACCTGTAAACATCACTAAAGTACTTGAATCCAAACGTAACCCTGGGGAATTGGGGCCAGACTATTGGGAGCGATTTGTGGCCCGCTACGCACTCTCGCAGGAGACCAAACCTCTAATAATGCCACGGAACGCACATGGAATTCCAGGGGGACCCAGTGTGAGGTTTCATTTACAGCCACCACCAGTCTGGGGTGTAATCTAGCAGAGTGAGACTTGCTCTGTCCATTGCAAGTGGAGATTCTATACACGGACTAGCGAACAACCGACAGCTTCCCCAGTTACCGAATCCCCCTCCAGTGGTGGGCACTGAATCTGGACTCCACTGCGTTCGGACCCTCTCAGCCGGAGGCAGACCCTCATGTGACCCCTACGTGGTGCTCAACTGAGGAAAGCCGATATTATGCACCCCTCGAGGGACAGAAGTTCAAAGTCACCGTGACTGGAGAGGCTAAAGGAAAAGAGAGCAGTGCATTGCTGGCCGAAGTTCCAGGTTTCCTTTGGTGACAGACAGGATTGGTGCTTCCCCATACCACCATTAGGGTTTGCCCTGGGTTCAAGCTAAAGAGCGTGGGTTTCTTGCCTGTACCCTGATGAAACAAGCCTCTAGCACCAAGGGAGACTGGCCGGACTTGGCTGCGGGCCAACTCCGATACTGGAAGGAATCAAAGGTGAAGACGGGACATCTGGTGAGACACTCTTTTAATACTGACTGAACCGAAGACGTTGTACCACATCTCCGGACTATTTCAGGCCATGAAGTCGGCCGCACCAAATTCACCCCCCTGTTTGGATCACCGTGAAAGAAGGACAGACTCTCCTACCCCTTCCGCATTACCCCCTCAAGCACGAGGCAACGTTTTATGAGGAGGGAAGGTCTCTGGTAATCCAGTGAGGAAACGATGTCCTGGCTATGTGATAATGACAGACAGTGACGTAGGCCTCTTTCCCAGAAGGCTGAGCTGCTCACTCTGACTCGTGCCTGTATCCTAGCAACGGATTTAAATGAGAACTTTTACACAGACTCCCGTTATGCACAGACTATGGAGCTTTGAGGGTTTCCTGACTTGTTTTGGCTACCCCATTTTAACCTACCTTTGCAAACAACTTACTCAGCACTCTACAGCTACCTCGAGTTTTGGCTATTATGGAATGTGCAGCCTATACTGGGGAATCTGATGAGATATCTATTGGTAATGCCAGGGCTGATGCAGCAGCTAGACAGACAGCCTCGAATCCCACACGTTTAGACACCTCGGGAACCCAGCAAGCTCCTATTAGACACAATCTAAGGACGGGCGTGCCAGACATGGGGGAGATACGTACGTTTCAGGAGGACGCCCCTGAAGGAGAGCGCGAACTATGGTCCCACATGCTTTGCCACCTTGAACCTCAGAACAATTTATGGGTGACCTCTGCAGGTCAGGTCTGTGTTCTTACCTATTTTGATAGATGATGTACACGCCTGGGCAAGGAGGGAATGGTTGAATGGTCAGTGTTCCCTCTGTGTTCTTACCTATTTTGATAGATTATGTACACGCCTGGGCAAGGAGGGAATGGTTGAATGGTCAGTGTTCCCTCTGTGTTCTTACCTATTTTGATAGATGATGTACACGCCTGGGCAAGGAGGGAATGGTTGAATGGTCAGTGTTCCCTCTGTGTTCTTACCTATTTTGATAGATTATGTACACGCCTGGGCAAGGAGGGAATGGTTGAATGGTCTGTGTTCCCTCTGTGTTCTTACCTATTTTGATAGATGATGTACACGCCTGGGCAAGGAGGGAATGGTTGAATGGTCAGTGTTCCCTCTGTGTTCTTACCTATTTTGATAGATGATGTACACGCCTGGGCAAGGAGGGAATGGTTGAATGGTCAGTGTTCCCTCTGTGTTCTTACCTATTTTGATAGATGATGTACACGCCTGGGCAAGGAGGGAATGGTTGAATGGTCTGTGTTCCCTCTGTGTTCTTACCTATTTTGATAGATGATGTACACGCCTGGGCAAGGAGGGAATGGTTGAATGGTCAGTGTTCCCTCTGTGTTCTTACCTATTTTGATAGATGATGTACACGCCTGGGCAAGGAGGGAATGGTTGAATGGTCTGTGTTCCCTCTGTGTTCTTACCTATTTTGATAGATGATGTACACGCCTGGGCAAGGAGGGAATGGTTGAATGGCCTGTGTTCCCTCTGTGTTCTTACCTATTTTGATAGATGATGTACACGCCTGGGCAAGGAGGGAATGGTTGAATGGCCTGTGTTCCCTCTGTGTTCTTACCTATTTTGGTAGATTATGTACACGCCTGGGCAAGGAGGGAATGGTTGAATGGTCTGTGTTCCCTCTGTGTTCTTACCTATTTTGATAGATTATGTACACGCCTGGGCAAGGAGGGAATGGTTGAATGGTCTGTGTTCCCGCTGTGTTCTTACCTATTTTGATAGATGATGTACACGCCTGGGCAAGGAGGGAATGGTTGAATGGTCTGTGTTCTCTCTGTGTTCTTACCTATTTTGATAGATGATGTACACGCCTGGGCAAGGAGGGAATGGTTGAATGGTCTGTGTTCCCGCTGTGTTCTTACCTATTTTGATAGATGATGTACACGCCTGGGCAAGGAGGGAATGGTTGAATGGTCTGTGTTCTCTCTGTGTTCTTACCTATTTTGATAGATGATGTACACGCCTGGGCAAGGAGGGAATGGTTGAATGGTCAGTGTTCCCTCTGTGTTCTTACCTATTTTGATAGATTATGTACACGCCTGGGCAAGGAGGGAATGGTTGAATGGTCAGTGTTCCCTCTGTGTTCTTACCTATTTTGATAGATGATGTACACGCCTGGGCAAGGAGGGAATGGTTGAATGGTCAGTGTTCCCTCTGTGTTCTTACCTATTTTGATAGATGATGTACACGCCTGGGCAAGGAGGGAATGGTTGAATGGTTAATACATTGTTACAATCTTGCCGGCACCCTGATTCCCAGAAAGCAGCTGCAAAGCGTGCACACGCCCAGCTAATCCACAGCCACTTCCAGGACAGCGGCGACACGAGGCGCATGTGGAAGGGCATCCAGGACATCACCAATTACAGGACAACATCACCTGCAGACCAGCTAGCAGATGGTCTCACTGACATCTTCAACATCTCCCTGAGCAGCGCCACCGTTCCAACGTGCTTCAAGGCCGCCACCATCGTCCCCGTGCCGAAGAAGTCTTCAGTGTCCTGCCTGAATGACTACCGTCCCGTTGCACTCACATCCATCATCATGAAGTCTTTCGAGAGGCTCGTCATGAGGCACATCAAGACCCTGCTGCCCCCCTCACTGGACCCCCTGCAGTTTGCGTGCCGTCCCAACCGCTCAACAGATGCTGCCATTGCTACCTCCCTCCACCTGGTCCTAACCCACCTGGACAGAAAAGACACATGCGTTCAGATGCTGTTCATAGACATCAGTTCAGCATTCAACACAATCATCCCTCAGAAACTGATTGGAAAGCTGAGCCTACTGGGCCTGTACACCTCCCTCTGCAACTGGATACTAGACTTCCTGACTGGGAGACCTCAGTCAGTCCGCATCGGGAACAGCATCTCCAACATCATCACACTGAGGGTTGCGTGCTCAGTCCACTGCTGTTCACTCTGCTGACCCACGACTGTGCTGCAACACACAGCTCGAACCATATCATCAAGTTCGCCGATGACACGACCGTGGTGGGTCTCATCAGCAAGAACGACGAGTCAGCTTACAGAGAGGAGGTGCAGCGACTAACGGACTGGTGCAGAGCCAACAACCTGTCTCTGAATGTGAACAATACAAAAGAGATGGTTGTTGACTTCAGGAGGCCACGGAGCGACCACTCCCCGCTGAACATCGACGGCTCCTCGGTACAGATCGTAAACAGCACCAACTTTCTTGGTGTTCACCTGACGGAGAATCTCACCTGGTCCCTCAACACCAGCTCCATAGCAAAGAAAGCCCAGTAGCGTCTCTACTTTCTGCGGATGCTGAGGAAAGTCCATCTCCCACCCCCCATCCTCATCACATTCTACAGGGGTTGTATTGAGAGCATCCTGAGCAGCTGCATCACTGCCTGGTTTGGAAATTGCACCATCTCGGATCGCAAGACCTGCAGCGAGTAGTGAGTTCAGCTGAGAAGATCATCTGAGTCTCTCTTCCCGCATTCACCGACATTTACACTACACGCTGCATTCGAAAAGCAAACAGCATTATGAAGGACCCCATGCGCCCCTCATACAATCTCGTCTCCCTCCTGCCGTCTGGGAAAAGGCTCCGAAGCATTCGGGCTCTCACGACCAGCCGATGTAACAGTTTCTTCCTCCAAGTTATCAGTCTCCTCAATACCCGAAGCCTGGACTGACACCTTGCCCTATTGTCCTGTTTATTATTTATTGTAATGCCTAATGTTTTGTGTACTTTATGCAGTCCTGTGTAGGTCTGTAGTTTAGCGTAGCTTTCTCTGCGTTGTTTTTTACATAGTTCAGTCCAGTTTTTGTACAGTGTGATGTAACACCATGGTCCTGAAAAACGTTGCTCATTTTTACTATGTACTGTACCAGCAGTTATGGTCGAAATGACAATAAAAGTGACTTGACTTGACTTGAAAAGCAAGCCAAAGCATGTTTAATTTGTAAACGAATGAATGCTGGAAAGAGAGTGCCTTGTGTTTCCGGAACTGCCCCCTTGCCTGGTGGGCCTTTTTCTTGTTTACAACTTGGTTTTATAGAATTTTCTAGAGTACATTGTTATCAGTATTGCTTAGTGACAGTAGATGCATCCAGCAGATGGATTGAAGCTGTTCCTACAAATTGTGAAAATATTTCTAAAATAAATAATTCCTCGCTGTGGACTTCCAGAAATGATAAACTCGGTCAACGCGCCACATTTTGTAGCCAAAATAAATGAGGAAGTCTGTAAAGAACTTGCTATAAAACAGCAGTTCCACTGCACCTGCCTTCCGAAAGCAGCCGGCATAGTGGAATCAGCCAATAGTACCGTGAATGATCAGCTGGCCAAACTTACACCAGAAACTGGACTGACCTGGTTGAAGGTTTTACCCTTAGCCCTAGGTTGCCTACATCATGCCCCACAATGTGACGTCATTGATCTATGTTCCCACCTTTGTCTGTTGAAGTTTTGCTGATGAAGCTAGAATTTGTAAGTAAAACCCGTGATTTAATGTACACTCTTATCTAATTAATTAAGTTTTGCTGTAACTGATTTGGTGGGAATGTCCGTGGAACCGACTGTTCTTTGTTCCGCCAGTTCTATAAATTGTCATGTTTCTGAGTGTTAGACAGAAAGCTCGCTGCGAGCCGCCGGGGAGAGAGAGAGAGAGAGAGATACTCAGTCTTCCTGATGATCGGCTCCGAGTCCTTTCTCGCCGGCTGAGTTCGAACAAATAAACGGTTGAAAGATTAAATAAAGACTTGTTTGTGGTGTAGTTATTTGGTCTGGTAAATTTCAGTTTACACTCACATCCAAGACTTCCATCCGGACCATCGGGACAAGCCTGGAGGATCGCCTGGAGGCTCCCGCTGAAGTGGGGGGGGGGGAGGGGTTCGGTACTATCATGGACCCGTCTGGCAATTCCCCATCTTGCTATTACCTCCTTAATTGGGCATTAATCCCCTCGTCTGATTTCCGATCATTCTCAGTTCTACTAATTACAGAACACATGGTTCTCATTAGCGAAAACAGGGTAAAACTCGGGCGTCACAGCCATGCTTTGCCAGTTCGTTGGTCGACTCTAGTGTGAGTAAACCTCGTTTCCTGATTCCTTAGGACTGCCAGTTCTAAGCTCCGCATCATTCCCTGGATACTCTACGTAAACACTGTCTCCGTGTAAAGACTCTGCTGGATACCGGTTCCCCGTTCGCCACGGTGCTAACGCCTCACAACTCTGCCTCCGCGCCTCTGTCCTGCGCTAGGGTTCATCCTCAGCCTCGTCCTTGCAACCATAGCAGGGAGATGAAATAAACAACAACACTAAAATAAACACAATAACAACGTTACCCAAGGAGCTGATTATTGGTTTCAGGAGGAAGAAACCAGAGGTTCAGACAGCAGACTACATCGGAGGTGAAGAAAGTCAGGAACTTTCTGTACATCTGGTTTTCGGTGCGGTGTATTTGGTAGAATCAAGAGCTTCGATGAGATCAAGCACTTCTCCTACGCCCGAGAATACAACGTTATTTAGCTATGCTTGATTGTACAGAGAAGCTTCACTCACCAACTTAATTTCTGATAAGAACTCCACGGAGTCAGACTGCTAAACATGTCCATTTAAAGGTCAAACGAGAGTTTCGTTTGCCAGATATTTTAAACCGGGTTTCGTAAAGAGCCGCGCGCTTCCTAAGCGAAGCAACATTACAAATATTATTTACATCAATAGAATCAAACCAATCGGGAATAAAGCTGTAGTGATAGCCATTAAATGTTCTTTATTTGATAAGCCATTCAATCCTGGAATCATTTTAGTAACCGCCTTTGAACCGTCCCCAGTTTCAGCACATCCTTCCAAAGATAAGCGGCTCTTATCTTAGAATTACCATGGTTCTAGATTGGGTGTAAGCACCAAACCTCAGTGGAAGACAAGCCGGCTTGCATTTACACGCCACAACTGCATAACAGCCCATCGAAGTCAGCTGCTAAGCATGTCCATTTATGGGTCAGACGATAGTATCGTTATTAAACTTCCGTTTATGTAAAGAACCACGCTTTTCCAGAACGGAAAGGCATTCGAAAAGCACCAATGCAATGGATGTTACAATCATCCTAGCTCACTTTAACCGTCACGGGCTTTCCATGTTCTCGACATATTGCTCAGGTTCTCAACAAGAAAGTCCACTCGTGTGCCAGAAACCGTTAATCTGTGAATTGTAATGGAACTGTAGCAATGGAAGAAAAATCACACCAGCATCACGTGGGTGGTTGGCATTTTTCAATGCAGTCTCTGCTCACGTGAAGATCTCATTAGCGAGTCTTCATTCGTTGGCACATCTGCCCAAGTTAATTGAGTTAATTTTGCTGAACGAACCGGTAATGATAGGTTATTAACGTTCTCTCACCAGGCTACATGAAAATATGGTTAACTTCCCGGAAATCTGAATGATATCAGCATTTATTTGAACTCCCAACAAACTTTACAATCGGAAATGCGTTTTATCTACAGAGCCGACCACTTAATCTGAGCAGATGTTGGAGTCCATACGTCAATTGCTCCCTGAATTTCCTCTGTGTCAGAGTGTAGATACACGTGTTGGTGCAGGTGGAGAGAAACTGCAACATCAACGCAAACTGTTGCAGGATATATGTCGGGGTGTTCAAATATCTGTCAGTGTAAGAGTAATTCTGAATTTGCCAGGTCATAGTATATACAATATAGGGGATCCACAACAATATGAAATTGGCTGACAGAGCGAACAATAAAATTATTGACTTTCTCCGGTTCTCCACCTCTGGATCATTCTTTTTCTCTCTGATGTTCCTGAGCCCCCGGCGAACTCTGTTTGCCGCAATAATAAGACTGACTATGCTTTCCATGCTGGTAAAGTTAGGTACTCCACTCTCGCAATGCATCGCCAGGGTATGTTGTCAATGATAATGTCAGGTTCTACCGCAAAGTAGAATGGAACACTTTTCGCACAACTTCCTAAAGAGACAACTACAATCACAATAGTCGCTGTCCTCTCGGTGCAGTATCGTTCCCGCAGCTTTTGACAACAGATTGCAACGCAGCGATCGAACGTGAAAGCCACCGTGAGCCAAACAGAACAGTCCATGGTTGCGAGCCTCAGGACAAGAGTCATGGCGCAAACCGGTGTAATGAGCAAAGTAAGGGAATACATATAAATATTATTTATAGGACCGAGTACAACAGCAATAATAACACACATTAAATCGGGCTGCTGCCATTGCCAACAAGTAACGGGAGATGCATTTAGAGAGTCCGCAGTTTCCCAGAGACAGGATCACAATCGCCACTAAATTAACTGCAAGAAAGCAAAAACGAGTTAGGTTCATGCGCAAAATCCCTGAAATTTTTACTTGATATAGGTAAAAAGAAATGTGTTGTATCGGATTGAGTGAGCCTCAGACATCTGATCGTATGCGGGATCAGGCGGCCCTCGATTCCGAGATTGGAAATATTGTTCGCACCGGTTCCATCACTGTCCTACGGGACGGCAGAGCTAAATTGATTCTTTGATTTACATGTGGCAAATAATGTTGAATATGTACATTGGGACCGAGACGCAATAGAAAAAAATGGCATTCTCACGTTGTGAGATGGATGTAAGAAATAAAATATATCATATTTTATCTAAATTAAAACCCGCCTAAGGAAGAAGGACGCAGAAAAACAGGTATATGGAGGAATTTAAGGTGGAGGTGGGTTATATCGGAAGCAGCGTTTAAGGGCCGGCACAACATTGTTGGCCGAAGGGCCTGTTCTCTGCTGTGCTGTTCTATGTTCTATGTTCTAAAACGGAGAAGTTTTGCACGTTATTGTGGCAATTTCAAAGACAAATAAACAGAAAAAAATACATGTCAGAGAGTAAAAAAAACCCCGTGACATCGTAAAGCCAGGGGACTCGCAGAGAGAGCTGTAACGATGCTTAAGATTTTGTTTTGATGTTTGTAATCGTGGGAGTCTCAATGTTGATGCAGAATCAGATTCAGACCAATACCTGATGGGGACACTGAAAGTTGGAGTAAGGTAAAATGCTAGAACTGTAGCAATATTAACACTCAATCACTTGTTAATATTGACCAAATGATCGGACACCAGAATAGAACAACACTTCGAGAGAAAAATGAAAGAATAAATTAAAATATATATTTGAACCCAAATACGTTTCAAACACTCATCAGATGAGGCACCACGCACATACAGCAGTAACCAAATCCAGTTACTTACCAGGGATACCAGTCGCTGCCAGTACAGGATAGTAAATACTCGCCATGTAGTAAATTGCTGCATATCCCATTTTCTGTGTGAATTGATGATCAGTTAAAAATAGTCCAACTGCCGATGTCTACTGTTGTTTGCTTTGCAAGTTCTTATGGAGGAGAGGAACGGGCACGCTGACAATTAATCATACCACGTGGTCAGTCACATCAGTGACAGTCCACTGAACAAACACTTCAGAATTGTTTTCATTTGTATCAATTTCGTCATCGTGCAATTAAAATCGCTCCCTCGGTGGAATCACAAAATAACAACTATGTTTAATTTTGTTTATTCACAACTTCAAATGAGAACGTTGTACATTCTTTCTCCATGGCACATAATTGGTGCGTTTCTCATAAAATAATCCTTAGTCTCAATACTTTTACAACGTGCACTATCACTCTCAAATAATTATCAGTAGTAAGAATAGGCGAAATGAATTAAGATTCTGAGAGTAAGGGGGGACAGTTAATTTGAGTTTTGAATTCAATAATCTTTTCCTGGAAGGGGAGTGTTCACAACTGCTTTCAGATCGGTTTGGTGCGACAGCAGTGGTCGGTCTGGATGATAAACAACTTGGTAAACGATTACATTAGTTATGTATCTCGAAGGTCATCACGCCTAAACACGGGAAGTGGGGGGTGAGGAGACGAACTGGAAATATAAGGATGTAGTTAAAGGAAAAGAGAGAATAAGAAAAGTTACGAAGGACAACAGTATTAAAGGGGCAGAAAGCTCAGGAAGGGATCAGAGAGTATGGCCAAGTGGAGTAGGGGTCGGTGTGAGAAGTGAGGGGAGTAATGGATAAAAAGTAATATATATGAATGTACGAAGTGTGAGAAATAAAGTGGATGAGCTTGAGGCTCGGTTGGAAATTGGCAAGTAGGAATAACAGAGACATGGCTGCAAGAGGACCAGGGCTGGGAAATGAATATTCAAGGGTATACATCCTATCGAAACGACAGACAGGTGGGCAGAGGGGGAGGGTGGCTCTGCTGGAGAGCAATGAAATTCAGTCCCTTGAGAGGGGTGATAGAGAATCAGGAGATGTAGAGTAGGTATGGATAGAACTGAGAAGTTGTAAGGGCAAAAGGACCCTCATGGGAGTTATCTACAGGCCCCCAAATAGTAGCCTGGATATAGGGTGCAAGTTGAATGAACAGCTAAAATTAGCATGTCGCAAAGGTAATACTACGGTTGTAATGGGGGATTTCAACATGCAGGTAGACAGGGAAAATCAGGTTGGTACTGGATCCCAAGATAGGGAGTTTGTGGAGTTCCTCCGAGATGGATTCCAGAACAGCTTGTACTGGAGCCTATGAGGGAGAAGGCAATTCTGGATTTAGTATTATGTAATGAACCGGATTTGCTAAGGGAACTCGAGGTAATGGAGCCATTAGGAGGTAGTGACCATAATATGATAAGTTCTAATCTACAATTTTAGAGGGAGAACGGAAAATCGGAAGTGTCAGTATTACAGTTGAACATAGAGGACTATGGAGCCTTGAGGGAGGAGCTGGCCAAAGTTGACTGGAAGGATACCCTAGCAGGGATGACAATGAAACAACAATGGCAGCTATTTTTGGGAATAATACAGAAGGTGCAGGATCAGTTCATTCCAAAGAGGAAGAAAGATTCTAAGGGGCGTAAGGGGCGAACGTGGCTGACAAGGGAAGTCAAGGACAGTATAAAATTAAAAGAGAAGACGTATAACATTGCAAAGATGAGTGGGAAGCCAGAAAATTGGGAATCTTTTAAAGAGCAACAGGGAATAATGCAGGTAGCAAAGATGAGGTACGAAGGTAAGCTAGCCAAGAATATAAAGGAGGATAGTAAAAGCTTCTTTAGGTATATGAAGAGGAAAAATATATAGTTAAGAACAAAGTTGGGCCCTTGAAGACAGAAATGGGTGAATATATGCTGGGGAACAAGGAAATGGCAGACGAGTTGAACAGGTACTTTGGATTTGTCTTCACTAGGGAAGACACAGACAGTTCTAACAGCGGTCAGAGGACCTAGGGTAACGGAGGTACCGAAGGAAATACAGATTGGGCAGAAAATGGTGTTGGGTACACTGATGGGACTGAAGACTGATGAATTTCCAGGGCCTGGTGGTACTTCAGTTCCCAGGGTACTTAAAGAGATGGCTCTGGAAATCGTGGTCGCATGGGTAATCATTTCCCAATGTTCTATAGATTTAGGATCAGTTCCTGAGGATTGGAGGGTAGCTAATTTTATCCCAGTTTTTAAGAAAGGAGAGAGAGGGAAAACAAGGAATTATAGACCAGTTAGCCTGACATCTGTGGTGGGGAAGATACAGGAGTCAATTATAAAAGATGAAATAGCGGTACATTTGGATAGCAGTGGCAGGATCGGTCCGAGTTAGCATGGATTTACGAAGGGGAAATCCAGCTTGACTAATCTTGTGGAATTTTTTGAGGATGTAATTATGAAAATGGACAAGCGAGAGCCAGTGGATGTAGTGCACCTGGACTTTCAGAAAGCCTTTGATGAGGTCCCACATAAGACATTAGTGGGGAAAATTAGAACACATGGTATTGGGGGCAGGGTACTGACATGGACAGAAAATTGGTTGTCAGACAGGAAACAAAGAGTGGGGATTAAAGGATCCTTTTCAGAATGGCAGGCAGTGATGGTGGGGTACCGCAAGGCTCGGTGCTGGGACTGCAATCTTATACATTATACATTACAGTGTGCATTAACGATTTAGATGAAGGGATTAATATCACCAAGACCAAGGAGATGGTGGTGGACTTTAGGAGATCTAGGCCTCATATGGAGCCAGTGATCATTAATGGAGAATGTGTGGAGCAGGTTAAGACCTACAAGTATCTGGGAGTACAGTTAGACGAGAAGCTAGACTGGACTGCCAACACAGATCCCTTGTGCAGGAAGGCACAGAGTCGACTGTACTTCCTTAGAAGGTTGGCGTCATTCAATGTCTGTAGTGAGATGCTGAAGATGTTCTATAGGTCAGTTGTGGAGAGCGCCCTCTTCTTTGTGGTGGCGTGTTGGGGAGGAAGCATTAAGAAGAGGGACGCCTCACGTCTTAATAAGCTGGTAAGGAAGGCGGGCTCTGTCGTGGGCAAAGTACTGGAGAGTTTAACATCGGTAGCTGAGCGAAGGGCGCTGAGTAGGCTACGGTCAATTATGGATAACTCTGAACATCCTCTACATAGCACCATCCAGAGACAGAGAAGCAGTTTCAGCGACAGGTTACTATCGATGCAATGCTCCTCAGACAGGATGAAGAGGTCAATACTCCCCAATGGCATTAGGCTTTACAATTCTACCGCCAGGACTTAAGAACTCTTTAAAAGCTATTATTAATGCTTTTTGAGATAGTGATTTAGATGCATATCATATTTTTTACTGAGTTAAGTTTTGTATGTAATTAGTTTTGCTACAACAAGTGTATGGGACATTGGAAAAAAAGTTGAATTTCCCCATGGGGATGAATAAAGTATCTATCTATCTATCTATCTATCTATCTATCTATCTATCTATCTATCTATCTATCATTAGCAAATTTACAGATGATACAAAGCTGGGTGGCAGAGTGAAATATGAGGGGGGTGTTAATCGGATGCAGGGTGACTTGGACAAGCTGGGTGAGTGGGCAGATGCAGTTTAATGTGGATTAATGTGAGGTTATCCACTTTGGTGGCAAGAACAGGAAGGCAGATTACTATCTGAATGGTGTCAAGTTAGGAAAAGGGGAAGTACAAGGAGATATATATGTCCTTGATCATCAGTCACTGACAGTAAGCATTCAGGTACAGCAGGCAGTGAAGAAAGCTAACGGCATGTTGACTTTCATAACAAGGGGAGTTGAGTATAAGTGCAAAGCTTTCCTTCTGCAGTTGTGGAGGGCCCTGTTGAGACCCCACCTGGAGTATTGTGTTCAGGTTTGGTCTCCAAATATGAGGAAGGACGTTCTTGCTATTGAGGGAGTGCAGCGTATGTTCACGAGGTTAATTCCCGGGACGGCACAACTGTCATATGTTGAATGATTGGAGCCACTGGGCTTGTATACACAATTTAGAAGTATGTGAGGGGATCTGATTGGCACATATAAGATTATTAAAGGATTGGACACGCTAGAGGCGGGAAACATGTTGCTGATGTTGGGGGAGTCCAAAACCAGAAGCCACAGTTTAAGAATAAGGAGTAGGCTATTTAGAACGGAGTTGAGGAAAAACTTTTCACCCAGAGAGTTGTGGATCTGTGGAATGCTGTGCTTCACAAGACAGTGGAGGCCAATGCTTTCAAGAAAGAGTTAGATAGAGCTCTTAAATATAGCGGAGTCAAGGGATATGGGGAGAAAGCAGGAACAGGGTACTGATTGGGAATGATCAGCCATGATCACCGTGGATGGCGGTGTTGGCTCGAAGGGCCGAATGGCCTACTACTGCACTTATTGTCTAATGTCTAAACCGATATGGGGGTAGCAGTGTCATCTGTGATTAATGTAAGGAGACTGTTTCACAAAACTCTCCGTACAAGTAGAATTATTCCATACCATTTTTCCCACAGAACTGCACTGTTTAACGAGAAGTACTCGTATTTCTCCCAATAACATATCGATCCACTCCATCTCTCTCCATTAACATTTCTTCCAGGTGTGTTATTTTCATACAATGTTCACTTAATCTTTTTTCTTTTATCATTATGCAAGTTTTACAAGGCTGAGAGTGTCCAATGTGGGGAGGAAAATGACGTCCAACAGCGGTGATTTATCCACAGGTGGTGCATTCTCAATATTTCCGTTATTGAATTTAACCCAGGCAACCTGTTCATATTAACTATCTTCGCAGTTTGGTCCGGATCAATTATGACCCGGCCCGAGAATCCCCTCATAACAAGTGTCTGTAGCAAATTTTGAGCCACAAGTCTATTTAGAATGTATAACTAGCCTGTCTGACATTAATAGGTCACTTTAGGAAAAGTCATCAAATGTCGGCTTAAAATGGCGTTTAGGGTATTGTTACTGCTGTCAAATGTCAAAACGGGTCAAATTTGACCCGAACAGTATGTAAGGGTTAAGACATGTTGCGGTAAAGTGAAATGAATTGATATCCGCTCGAAATAACAATAACTTATACTCGCGCTTTCTGTGTGTGTGAGAGGACCCCTGCCTTCAATATATCTCTGATAAATCACTTCGGAACTGTTTTTGTTGTCGCCAGTCGCACGTTGTTTTATTGTAGAATCTGTTTCTGATAAATATTTTGCTTGGGAACTCCCACGCTTTCCCACGTGAAACACCTGTACGGCCAGTCCAGTGAAAGAAGGATTACCATATATAGTGTCTATGTCGCAGCTTGTATCTTTAGAATATAATGGGTCTCTACAACAACAACAACATGACAGCTCCTTCGGTGAACTTGCCATTTGACTTTGGACAAGTAGGTCTTTCGGTCTCATATCGGCCAATGAGAACTCTTGTTTGATATCGGTCAGTATTTGTCTTTAATATCAACAATACAGCAAGTCAAACGGTTCAGTTTTGACTCTGCTGGAATTACTTTTCAATTATTTGTGATTAATTTAACGGCGATTGCGATCCTGTCTCTGGGAATATGTGGAATTTGGAAATCTATCCCCTGTACCAGGTAGAAATGGCAAAAAGAGATCTCATACTAGTTGTCTTCGTTGCGATTGTGTACACGAATTACATATATTATTAAGTAAATTTATTGCAGATCACTCATATTTGCGCTCAGGCTCTTGCACCGAATGTTGTAAATAGGGACAGTGTCATGTGACTAACAGTGGGTTTCTCTTTCAATTTCTCTTGTTACATACCCCGTGGGTTTCTTGTGACTGTCTTATGACCATGATGTTATTGATTATCTGGTGAGCATTATGTAACAGTCTTGTGATGATGGGGTGATGTAAGTTCCCGCCAGTGAGAGGTCACATGATGTAATTTTCCCGCCAGTGAGAGGTCGTGTGATGGCCTGTTTCAACAGGTATAAAACGGGAAAGCCTTGCTGTGACGCAGGTCAGTTCGTGGTTTAATTCGTCGGTGACTCCGTTATGTTGCGTATTCGTCTCATGACGCAGTTTTGTTTTAAATTGAAGTTTTAATTTCTGTCTTAAGTCTCAAAGGGTATTGCCGGCAGTTTCGCCACAACGCTGCCAGTTTTGGTCCAGTCAGAGAGTGAAGATTTATCGAAGTGCGAGAACCCGAAGAATCGAGTAAAGTTGGTGTCGTCGGTGGTTTACTACAGGATCAACCTTATTGAATCCTCGTTCAGAAGGTAGTAACCTGCATCCGAGATAATCCCTGCTGTAAAAGCAGAAAGGGTTGGGTGCAGCGTCATTCGCTAAAGAAAAAGGTCAGTTCGTTTACACCGTTTTTATTTCCTTCGTCGTAAATCCTTCAGGCAATGCATTTCTCGGCTGGGGTCAGCAGTAACATCACGTCGTCGAGAAATTCGTTTCTTCAGGAAAGTCTCTCCCAAGTTACTGTGTAAATTATTTGGACTTTTGGCATTTACCACATTTTAAGAACTGTGGTCGCATTTATCGCTTTAAGAACTGTTCGAGTTGCCGTATAGCAGTTAACTTCTGGTTAAGTTAGTCGTTTATTTACTTTTCATTTGTTGTAGAACTGTGTTTAAATAAATATTTCTTTATTTAGGAAAACCCTGTCTCAATCCTATATTCATTGTTGGCATATCAAAACACTCTATCGCAATTTGTTGACAAACTCTGGGAGTACGATACTGCCTTTGTGGTTATAATGTTTATGTCGTTCGCTCTATCAGGCAATTTCAACTACCCTAGTTAGTATCTTGTATCGTTTGCCATTTACCAAACAACAGCTCGCATGTATGTTGCAAATGATAAGTTTGTGGGTTAACACGTGCGCCTGTGGGCTAATGTTGACAGGGTGCAGAAAACAGCTGAAGAATGTAATGAAGTATATATTTTTATTCAGTGGGTTGCTGTGCAGATAACGAGCGACGCGAATTGCAGGTTGGCAGAGTATGGGAGCAAATGTTGTGAAACATTAGTGCGTTTGGCAAACCTGCCATTTATTCATTGATTCATAGGTTCATGGGATTACAGAGACTGGAATAAGTATTTAGCCCAACTAGTCTTTATTGTCAAGGCCCCTAACTACGCATATCATGTCCGCTTGTCAGCCATATCCAGATACAGCTAGTCCATCCATGTAACTGTCCGAATGTCTGTTAATCATTTCAGTTTTACTTATCTCTACCTGTCTGCCAGTTCGTTTCATAATTTCAACAATGTTTCTTCAAAATCCTTTCTTCGTTAGCATGTTAAATCGTAGTGTTGACATGTTTCCGGGCATCGCTGTAAGCTGAACTCTCCATATTTCCTGTCCCTTTCCATGGTAAGCAGATTAATTCATGGAGGCATCTGCTTGATCACTGGATCCACTTACATCCGCCGGAGGTTGCAAATTTAGTTTAGTCTGGATGGGAAACTGGGGCAATCGACAAAGTATTGGTGATATTATTTCTGTGTTGGTAGAAGTTTATTAAAGAAAGGATTTGGCAGCTTTAGCGAGGGTGCAGGGGGATACACCAGGATACTGCCTAGACTTAAGGTAATGCCCTTTGAATGTCAGTTCACCGAGCCAGAATTTTTCTCTTCGGAGATAAGGAGGATGAGGTGTGAATTGACAGGGGTATACTAGATGATGAGAGGCATTGATAGAATATGTGCCTAGATGCTTTTTCTTTCCCATCACCGAAATGGCTAATATAAGAGGGCATTATTTTAAGGTGATTGGAAGTAAGCATAACGGTGGGTCAGAGGACAGCAGTTTATACAGAGTGCTGGGTGCGTGCAACTCCCTGCTCGGGGCGGTAATAGAGCGAGATGTGTTAGGAGCATTTATCAAAATCTCCACATGCAAATAGATGATAGCAAAGTGGATGTCTACGCTGGAGTGATCTGTTACTGTGTAATGACTATTCTAAGATTTTCAGTTGTTTGCGAAGTTTCTGAAGGAAGTAAAATAGGAGCATGGACTCTTTTCCGCATTTTAAATCTGTGCTTTCAGTTTCATTCGCCCAGGTGGAATCCATGACAACGTGTTGGAAATGTGAAGGTCTCTCTCCTGGATGTGAGTCTAACAAATTCAGTGAGAATAGAGCATTGGCGAAATTAATGATTAGTGTTCATTTAAATAATAAATTTACATGTGGTGTTTTGGGAGACAGATCGGTACAGTTCGGGAGCAATCTGAAAAATTGCCTTTCCACACTGCGTTTCTATAGAATGTTAAAATATGTTGCACAAGATTTCTAGTAAACTAATTTTGAATTTTGTGCTAATATAGAAAATGGCTTAATTTAAGGACTGTGATTATCTTCTAAAATGCTAATGAGCAGATAAGATTCTTGCCATTAATTTGTTTAAGTAGGCTGAAGTATTGTATAGACGCATAATTATCATAAAATAATGGAATTCATAAAATGTAATTGCTGACGTCAGTTACGTAAATCTGTTCAGAGTTTCAGAGATGCAGAAACGATGCGATTCCAACCGCAGAATGCGAGCTCTTTTTACTTGCCACTGTGTGTTTTTAGTTTCTAAAATTACTCAAGCTTGATTGCACCCTGATCTTTCAAAAAAAGAGCAAAACTAGCATATTAAAATGGTTGTTCGAAATGAGTTGGGACAAATTAGTTTCGGCTGCTGACACCCCACTTTGTGAAGACTGGGTATTTCGCGTCTCACGGCGAGGTGACGCCCACACCCGCTGTCGAGACACATCTGTGAATAACGTTCTATGTGTAGGGCAACAGAGCAGAAATCACAGGGAACCGATGAGATCCTTATGCTCACTGTGAATTGTCAGACACGCAGAGTAGATCAAGGGAATCAGTATCAATATTCGCTAAATTCAGAGTGCGTCATGTGGAGAGCGGATAGATTTTTATTTCACTCAACATCCATTGATTATTTCATTACTTTGGGCATCGAGGGAGAGAGGAAGAGGAGAGCCATCCGCAGTACCGCCGATGCCGCAGAGAGGGCCTCAAGATGGCTGTGGCTCGAAAGAGTGGAGCCATGGAGTCATAAATAGCGTGCCATCTGGACACAAGCTGAGGTCTGATCAGCCCCGGCTGGGTCACTTGGAGGAGGGTGTATGATGTTGAAAAACCCGAAACACCTGACGATTCAGGAACATCACTGAAGATGTGTGCACAACAGTAATTCACAGTGGCGCAACATGTTGAAATGTTTTTTAAGTTATACAAAGGCATGTGGTTTGGCTGTTAAATGCGAGAATCTTTTCCCTGGAAGGGGGGTGTTCACTCCTCTTTGTTTTCTGATTAGTTTGGTGCCACGACATTGGCCAATGGGGGCAATTAGCAAAAGATTGGTATAGTTATTTTACTCGAAGGACACAACCACATCCACATTGACACGAGGGTCATCTGTGATTAATGTCAGGGGTTGGTTTCTTGGAACTACCAGAACAAATAGACAGATTAAAAGCAGAATTGTCCAGCATAGAAATGCACTCGAATCTCTCCCACTGACATACCAGCCCATTTCCCATCTCACCATTGACATTTCGTGCTATTTCTTGCATGTTGCATTATCTTCATCCATTGTTCACTGCACGTTTTCTCTTCTTGCAAATTTTACAAGACACGGAAATGATTAGATGTTTTATGTCTGAAGGGAAGTTACGGTCAACAGCAGATAGTTATCAGTAGGTGAGGGTAGTCACCATATTTTTCTGCCTGGATTAAAGACACTTAGTATTTAAAGCCAGTTCATAATAATCGCGAAAACAAAGCGGCCTGGAATGATAATAATATAATAACTTCTACCCGCACCGCCCGTGTGTGTGTGTGTGTGTGTGTGAGTGTGTGTGTGTGTGTGTGTGTGTGTGTGTGTGTGTGTGTGTGTGTGTGTGTTCGCGTGTATAGTCCTGTGGTTTCATTAAAACGAATAAATCATATCAGATCAGTTTATCAGTTTCTACTATATCCAATCCCACGTTATTTTATTGCAAAATCTGTTCCCGAAAAATAATTGTGTCTAGAAAGTCTCACGCTTTCCTACCGATCATGAAACGTAGTGCAGTCTGTCCTCGTTGTCCAATGTAGGATGGATAACCGGGATACAGTGGATTCTAGTGAATCTGGACAAAGCCTGAGACTTTACAACAAAAACATGACAGGTCCTTTGGTTAACTTTTAGTTGCCGTTAGATAAGTTGATTTTCTCTATCGTATATCAGCAAATGAGAACTTGTGTTTTATATCTGTCAAAATGTTTCTCGCCTCTGGTAGGAAAGTGAACGTCCGGCCAAAAGGACGCTGGTGAAGCTGTATAGGCCAATCCCCTGAACACTGAATGCAGAAGTGTTAATGATCTCCAGCTATACATATGAACTTAGACGACGATAGAGACAGGTGGTCATCAATTGCCATTACTACACTAAAGCTGGTTTCGTGGCATTTATGAAACAAATAATTCCAACCCTCTTTGCAATCCACTGTGCAATTCATCTCCAACATCTCGGAGCCAAAATCTCCAATCAGCGAATTTATCAAGCATGTATGTTGTAATATTTGCGATCAACAAAATTAAATCTCGTCCATTAAGTCGCTTAATATTTCCCAGTCATGCCAACATAACGATGAAGAGTTTGTACGCTGGCCTCTTCACATGGAAATGCGTTGGCTGAGAAAAAGCTGCTGCTTAAAACATATCTGTCACTTTTTTAACACTGTGCTTTGAACCTTCGCTCACAATCGACAAGAGCGTGGGAAATAAAATTGAACTTGTAGGTCGAGATATGGTATACCTAATGATCTGTATGTCAAATTCAACATTCTAAATGCGAAACTTGGTGAGAATTTCAATTTAATCCTGAAAAAGGTGACGTGTCAATTTTATGGGACCATTGGAAATATGTAAGCAAGAATTTGGAAGAAGGATGTTCTCGCAGTTTCCCTGAGCGAGTGGCATACGAGAGTGTGAAACTCTTTTTTCACAGATGGTGATTTGCAAGAGTACTTCTGCACCTTCAAGCACTGAAGAAAGAATTTTAGCATCATTTCAAGGATCTGAACGATATGGAAATTCCGGAATGCGTATCTACCTTATTTTAATGCAAGATGGAAGAACATGAAAAGAGCTTGGGAAAAGAAATGATTAACATTCAAAATGATGAGCAAGCAAAAAACGTTTTTCATAAATGTCGGCTTTTGTGGTATTTGGCTGCCCTGTCATACGAAGTTCCCTGGTCTTTGCAGAAGATCCAATCGGCTTTTCACTACTTTTCCATCCGCCGACATTGCTGACAGAGGCATTTATACAATCAACCACATACTCAGAAAAAAGACATAGCGGTCGGCCATTTGAGGCTTTTGTTGTCACAATTTGAACCAGATATTTCAACACGTAATAAATAAAAACAACATCCTAATATCATGAAGAATTTTTAAGCTTAGTTTAACGGCAAAAAAACATTTAAGTGGAATTATTTTTCACATATTAGTATATGGTAGACATGATTAGACTAATATTATGGTAGACTAACGTGGCATCGGAAAGAATACTGTGTCTATGGGCCTTGGCAAGTATGAAGGTACTTTCGGTGGAGTTTGTAAGTACGTCGGTGCTTCACGGGGAAATTGGGCTGAAAAGAAGTTTGCGAGGAAAAATAAGAGCAGGGGTAAGGCTATCTGGCCCGAAGAGCCTGCTCCGCTATTTAGTACGATTATGGCTGATCTGACAACGGACTCATCTCCACCTAAATGCCTTTTGCCCATAACCGTTAATTCCTCTTCTATTCAAAAGTCTATTCAATCTGGTCTTAAAGATATCTCCTGATGTCGCCTCCACTGCTTCATTGTGCAGAGAAATCCACAGATTCAACACCCTCAGGGAAAAGCAGTTCCTCCTCATCTTCGTCCTAAATTTACTCCCCGGATCTTGAGGCTATGTCTCCGAGTTATAGTCTCACCTACCAGTGGAAACAACTTTCCTGCCTCTGTCTTATCTATCTATTTCATAATTTCATATGCTTCTTTAATAACTCCTCAGATTCTCCAGGCGACTCAATCTCTCCTCAGACTTTAACCCACTCATTTATGGAAAAGGCCCCAGTGGAACCGCTCTGCACCTCTTCCAAATCTAGTACAATCTTCCTCAAATAAGGAGACCAGAACTACACGCAGTAATCCTGATGTGGCCTCACCAGCACCCTGTACAGCTGAAGCATAAAATTCTTCTTAGCCCGCTGCACATGCAAGCCAACCTTTTGCGATTCATGCAGAAGCACTCCCAAGTACCTATGCACAGCACACTGCAATGTATTACCATTTAAATAAAAACAATAAAATCCTGCCTGTAATAAATTTATGCCAACACGGTAATAATATCGTCTGTGCTATGTAGTATGCCCCAGTTGCCTATCCTAACTAAAGGAATGCACAACGTTCGGCGGATGTAAAGTTTGCGAGGATGTAAGGCCGGCTAGGGTTTGTTTCTGCCTGACACGGACCCTTGCCCGCTTGCCTTGCTTCCGCTTCGTAGCACATCGCCGGCTACAGCCTCAGGAGAGTCCGGGGATTGTAGGCTCGTTCCCCGCAGCAAGCTGAGGTCACGTGACTTGACCAGCAGATCTTCGTAAAGGTTTCTTTTTGGGTGAGCTCTGTATTGTAATAATATCTGGCAATGGTAGATAGTCGCTCTGTTAACCATCTGCCCTAATCAAAAATTGTGCATTCAAGCTTAAATTAGAAAATTAAATTAAAGTAACACCAGGTCTGAAAGGCCGCTGCTGCCGTGCCGCGCCGCCTCCTGGATGGGTTAACTGAGTTGGCAAGGGTCTGGCAAATGGAGTACAATGGCAGTAAATACGAGGTCGCCAACTTTAGAAGGAAACAGGAAGTTCAGTCTATTGTTTAAATGGTAAAGGATTTCAGCATGCCGCTGTGGAGGAGAACTTGTGAGCGCTTGTGCATGAATCTCAAAATGTTAGCTTGCAGCTGCAAAAAGCAATCGAGAAGACAAGTGGAATGTTTTCCTTCATTGCTAGAGGGATTGAATTAAAGAACAAAGAGTTATGCTGCAACAGTACAGGGTACTGGTGAGGCCGCACCTGGAACACTGTGTGAAGTTCTCGTCTCCTAAATTGAGGAAAGATATACTGGCGTAGGAGTTTCTCTAGTTTGATTCCAGACACGAGGGGGTTAAGCTATGAGGAGAGATTAGGTCGCTGGAATTCAGAACGATAAGAGGAAATCTTATAGAAACATATAAAATTATGAAGGGGATAGATAAGATGAAGAACGCTGTTCAGCCTAGTTACTGAGATTAGATCTAGGAGACAACCTCAAGATTCGGGGGTGTAGTTGTAGAGCGGAGATTAGGAGGAACTACATATCGCAGAGTGGAGAACCTGTGAAATTTTCTGTCCAATGAAGCAACGGAGGCTACCCCATTAAATAGAGATAAGAGTGGGTTGGATAGATTTTTGCGTAGTAGAGGAGCTAAGGGTTGTGGTGGAAGGGCAGGTAGTTGGACATGAATACAGGGTCAGATCAGTAACGATCTTATTGAATGACGAAGCAGGCTCGGACGACCAGGAGTCCTACTCCTGCTGCTATTTCCCATGTACTCATGCTGTTCTGTGGAGAACATGGCCGGCCGTACGGTGTTTCATGTGGATATAATCAAGGCGTGAGACGTTCAATAGGAAGTCCCCTGTGGTGGGACAGTCTAAGTCCAGAGGGCACAGCCTCAGAATAGAAAGGCGTCCTTTTGAACGGAGGTGAAAATGTATTTCTTTGGCCAAATCTGTGGGCTTCTTTACTTCATGCAGTTGTTGAAGTCAATTCGTTTGGTTTATGAGAAGCTCAGTTTGATTGCTTAGGGCAGGAGGTTGGCGCTGAGAGGACAATTGGATCAGCCTTGCTGAAATGGCGGAGAAGACGCGATGGGACAAATGGCCGAATCCTGCCCCTAAATCTCATGTCTTTTGGTCTGAATGTTGAAACTTGTGAAAGAACCCGAGAGGAGAAAATTTCATTATCAACAACGAATTTGAAGCGAGGTTTGGACACGAGTTCTCATTTACGATGGAAAGACCTGCCTGTCTGAGGTCAAAATCAGAGTTCACCGAGAAAAAAAACTTGTAGAGTTGTCGTTGATGTTATACAGCCCCAAATTGTTCGAAAGATGCAAGCTGCGACATATACATTATCTACGGTAATCTACAGTGTTTCATTTAGATATAATCAAGGCGTGGTAATGGAAACAACAAAACCGCCCCGACTTGTTTTATTGAGTATATAATGAAAGAATTGGACTTCCATACACACAGGCACATCGCGAGTAGAAGTTATTGTCATTTTAGTCGGTTTGTTGTGGCGGATAATAAGTCATTAGACTTAAATGCAACGTGTCTGAATCCAGTGAGGGAAATATGGAGCCCGCGTCACCTATGCATAAAGCACAGTCTGAGATGTTATTTGCCTTCCCACAAGAGACACCTCGAGCTGTGTACAATTTGCAAGTTAAAAAAAAAAACAGAATGCAGTGAACAATGTATGAAAATATCACACCTACAAGAATTGGCACAACATATCAGTGAGATGGATGTATGTTAAACAATGCAGTTATGTGTAAAAAATGATATTCAGTCTTTCCATGTTTAAAGATAGTTTCATGAAACAGACCTCTTACATAAATGATAGATGACCCCGCTACTCCCAGATCAGGTTAGATGTTAAGATGACCTTAAAGATACGCAACTAATCTAATCGTTTACTAAATTAGTTCTCATCCAGATTGACAACTATTGCTGCACCAATCCAATCTGAAAGCAAGAAGGAGGTGTGAACATTCCCCTTCCGGGAATAGATTATTGAATTGAACAATCAAACTAACTCCCCTTCCTTAACCTCAGAATCTCAATGCGCTTCGCCTATTGTTATAATTGATGATTATTTGAGAGCTGTTAATTGCACGATGACGCAATTAACATAAATGAAAATAATCTTGAACTGTTTGTTCAGCGGGCAGTCACTAATGTGGCTAAACACGTGGTATGATTAAATGTCAGAGGGCACTTTCCTCTCCTGTATAAGAGCTTGCAAAGCAATCAACAGTAGATATCAGCAGTTAGACTATTTTGAACTTATCACCGATTCACACAGAAAATGGGATATCCAGCAATTTTCTACATCGCGAGTATTTACTATCCTGTACTGGCAGCGATTGGTATCCCTGGTAAGTAACTGGAATTGGCTACTACTGTATGTGTGTGTTCTGTTCTTGTAGCATTTGTTACAGATGGTGCCTCATCTGATGAGTTTTAAGACTGTTCAGGTTTAAGTATATAGTTCATTTTATTCTTCCATCTTTCTCTGGAATTCTCATGTCCGACCAATTTTGTCAATATAATCAATTGATTGAGTGTTAAGATCGATACTGTTCTGGCATTTTTCCTTACTCGGCCTTCCATCACACATTGTTCCAAATCTGATTCTGCATCAATGTGGAACTCAAATGTTTACTAAAATGAAAACAAAATCTTTAGTATCGCCGCTGCTCTCTCTGCGAGCTCCCCGGTTTCTCGGTAACAAACAGTCCTTTCCGCTCCGTCTTAATGCAACTAAAGAGACTTGTTTTTCTGTACTTATTTGTCAAAATGTCTTTGAATTTGCCACAGTCCCGCGCGGAACCTTTCCGTTTTAGCGTGTTCTTCTTCCTTGGACAGTTTTAATTGAGATAAGATCAGATAAGGTGAGATTTATTTTAACTCTTACATCCATCTCGCGACATGAGAGGGTAAAAGCCTTTATGTTGCGTTTCCGTGGCAATGTACAAGATTCAAGTTTATTTGCCAACTGTACATCGAAACGTTCATTTAGCTCTACCGATCCTCCGCTGCAAAATGTTATCGCCGAAGAAACGATCTCCCTGAGTCCATTTTATGCTCGCAATATATAAAATCTTCAGCATTCTCCGCTACAATGATGGGTCTGTCTAGATGAGTGGATCGATAAGCCTAACCTTTTCTTTGCTTCCTTGCAGTTAATTTAATGGCAATTGTGATCCTGTCTCTGAGAAACTGCGGACTCTCTAAATGCATCTCCCGTTACCTGGTGGGAATGGCAGCAGCTGATTTACTGGTTGTTATTATTTCTGTTGTAATCGAACAGATCAATAATATTTTTGTTTATGCCCTTCCATTGAACATTGCTCCAGTTTGCGCCATGACGCTAGTCCTGAGGCTCGCAACCGTGGGCTGCTCTGTTTGGCTCACGGTGGCTTTCACGTTCGATCGCTTTATTGCAATCTGCAGTCAAAAGCTGCGGGAACGATACTGCACCGAGAGGACAGCGACTATTGTGTTAGCCATTGTGTGTTTAGGATGTTGTGCGAAAAGTGTTCCATTCTACTTTGCGGTAGAACCTTACCTTATCATTGACAACATACCCTGGCGATGCATTTTGACAATGGATTACCGAACTTTACCAGCATGGAAAGCATTCCAGTTGTTTAACACTATCAATACACCTTTATTGCCGATCGGTTTGATTCTACTTTTTAATGCTTTCACAGTCAGTCATATTATCGCGGCAAACAGAACTCGCCGGGGGCTCAGGAACAGCAGAGAGAAAAAGAATGATCCAGAGGTGGAGAACCGGAGAAAGTCAATGATTTTGTTGTTCGCTCTGTCAGCCAATTTCATATTGTTGTGGATCCCCTTTATTGTATATACTATGAACTGGCAAGTTCAGAATTACTTTTACACTGACAGATATTTGAATACCCCGACGTACATCTTACAACAGTTTGGGTTCATGTTGCAGTTTCTCTGTACCTGCACCAACACGTGTATCTACACTCTGTCACAGAGGAAATTCAGGCAGGAGCTGAAATGTGGAGTCAAACATCTGATTACTGTATGTATTCGGCTCTGTAGATGAAACGAAATCGAGTTGTAAGCTTTGAAGGAAGTTCAAAAGCATTTCCACGTCACTTGTATGTCTGGTAAAATTTCCTGCAGCCAGGTGAGCGAATGTTAGTAGTTTGCGGCTTTCATTGACGTCAGAAAAATTAATTCAATTGTGCAGCTCAAGAAACAACAAAAATCAGAGATGTTATTGATACACCGGCAGAAATCGTATTCAAAATTTTGCATCAATGCCAGAATACGGTCCAGTGATTTTTCTTACACTGGTAGAATTCTATTCTAATTCACTGGACTGTAGATCATTCCAGGGATCTGTGTGGCAACTGGAGGAATATTCCTGAAACCTGGAAAACTAGTGCCCCATAAAGTGAGCTCGGTTACCTACAATTTCCATTGTAACAGTGCAAAATATGTGACTGCTGCCTTTTCATTCAAAAAGCAGGCAGTCCCTTCATAAGTGGGAAGTTAAAACTGCACAACGCCCCAGTCTGTTCCATCAATTGAGATGTGTAGCATTCCCTCAGTCTACTAATATGAATTAAAAATTCCGCAGATTGCGGTGATCTTGGAACAGGACCTGACCATTGTTTCACCCGGCACGGGTGTTGAATTATACAACGGTATACGAGAGAGATCATGAAAATGTCAGCGTCAAGAAGCAGTCATACTGCGTCTTGACGGAGCTTTACCACCAGCGTTACATTTTCTGTTCCGTCAACTAGATGTCCCCATTCTCCAATCAATCTACACGGTGACAGAGGAAATCCACGCTGGTGCTGAGGAATGGACCAAATATCCAGTGCCATTATATGGTCGGCTCAGTGAGTAAAACTCAAATCCCATTGTAGCTTTTCCTGGTAGATCAAATAATTTTCTGTATCCGTCACATCTCTAGCAAGTCCGTCAGATATTAATGAACCCTGGTGGGCGATTGTTAGTACCTCAGATTCGGAATCAGGCTTAATATCACTGGCATACATCGTGAAGTATATTGCTTACCGTCACAAGACTTCCAATGAATAATACTAAAACTATAAATTGCAAAAAATATAGATATATAAAGGAACGAATTAAATTAAAGACGCAGTAAAAAGCAGGAAAAACTGATTTAATGTCCATTTAGAAATCCGATGGAAACGCTTATTAATATTTCCCTTTCTGGAGCGGGAGTAACAGTGATTTTTCCATCGATGGTGGTTTTTTTCTACTGATTACCCGGCACCAGAGAAGAGATGTAACTGGAAAATCCGCTCCCATCCTGTTGGCAACTCAAATTCAGAGATCTACCTGAATAACTTCTTCCACTTAGTACAAGCTGTAATCATTTAAATTTCCATCAAAGACTAAGATATCTTGTTAGCCACATTAGAGACAGTCCACTGAACAGACTCTTCAAGGTAAACAATTGATACCAGTTGTCTCATCGTACAATGCAAATCACTCCTCAGATCACATATTTACACATCTTTAATTTCCATCACTTACACTCTGAAACGAGAACAGAGTCATAGACTCATATAAAAGTACAGCCAAGAAGCAGGACCCTCGGCCCATCTAGTCCATTGTGAAACCATATAAATTGCCGACACCCATCGACCTGCACGGCGAATATTGCCCCACGTGATGTACGCTCTTCCGGCCACAGAGTTGACAATTTTCAAATAAAACAATTCTATATCTCAATATGCTTACAACGCGCGCCATCACCCTCAAATACTGTTCAGCAGGCGCAGTATATTAAGGACTCTAAGTTATAGAAAGGCAATTGTTTTAGCTGTTAAATTGGATAGTCTTTTTCCTGGAAGGGGAATGTTCACACCTCCTTGTTTTTAGATTGGTCTGGTGCCACGACACCGGTCAGTGTGGATGAGAAATGGCTTAGGAAACGATGACAGAAGTTATGTTACATCGCATCTACAGTGATATGGGGGGTGGTCTGTGATCATGTGACTATTGAAACTGATGGACAGAGTAATACCTGAATCTCCCAGCACCCTTTGCGCCATTTCTCGCAGCTGTATTATATTCACCCGTTGTTGTCTGAATATTTCCTGTTTTTGTTGTTGTTGCAAACCCAGAAACCATTACAATTGTTATTGTCTGACGGCAAGTGACGGCTAAAAGCAGATGTGTATCCATAGGTAAGGCCAGTTGTCGTGTTTTCCCTTCCGGATTTAAGAAACTTCGTATTTAAAGCAGATGTGTGTCCATAGGTAAGGCCAGTTGTCGTGTTTTCCCTACCGGATTTAAGACACTTCATATTTAAAGCAAACGCACTGATGATTGCTGAAGCAAAGCGGCCTGAAGTGACAATAACTTGTACTCGCGCTGTCGCTGTGTGTCAGTGCGTGAGTGTAAAGTCCCATGCCTTCATTATATCTTCAATAAACCAAGTCGGACCAGCTTCTGTTCTCTCCAGTCCCACGTTATTTTATTCCAGAATCTGTCCTATATAAACATTATATTTGGAACATCCCTTGCCCACACACCGTACATGATACATTGTATTTGTTGTCCAATGAAAGAAGGATAACCGGGATTTAGTGCTTTATGTCGGAATCTGAACGATAACAAAACCCTGAGACTTCACAACAGCATGGCAGCTCTTTCGGTGAACTTTCTAGTTGACTTTAGACAAGCTGATTTTTCCATCACATATCAACAAATGAGAACTCGTGTGTTATTTCTGTCCATGTGTCTCTTGGCTCTGAAACGCCAAGCCTGCGATCCCGTCGGGAGAGGTAGAAAAGGGTAAGTCCGGCCAAAAGGGCTCTGGTGAAGCTGTCTAGGCCAATCCACTGTACGGTGCAGACAATGGAGTATAGGAGCTTTGACGAACTCCAATCATACCATCGATCTCAGAGGACGGTGAAGAAGGGAGGACATCAATGCCCAATGCCGCCGTTAGATAGATAGATAGATAGATACTGTATTCATCCCCATGGGGAAATTCAACCTTTTTTCCAATGTCCCATACACTTGTTGTAGCAAAAACTAATTACATACAATACTTAACTCAGTAAAAATATGATATGCATCTAAATCACTAACTCAAAAAGCATTAATAATAGCTTAAAAAAAGTTCTTAAGTCCTGGCAGTTGAATTGTAAAGCCTAATGGCATTGGGGAGTATTGACCTCTTCATCCTGTCTGAGGAGCATTGCATCGATAGTAACCTGTCGCTGAAACTGCTTCCCTGTCTCTGGATGGTGCTATGTAGAGGATGTTCAGGGTTTTCCAGAATTGACCGTAGCCTACTCAGCGCCCTTCGCTCAGCTACCGATGTTAAACTCTCCAGTACTTTGCCCACGACAGAGCCCGCCTTCCTTACCAGCTTATTAAGACGTGAGGCGTCCCTCTTCTTAATGCTTCCTCCCCAACACGCCACCACAAAGAAGAGGGCGCTCTCCACAACTGACCTATAGAACATCTTCAGCATCTCACTACAGACATTGAATGACGCCAACCTTCTAAGGAAGTACAGTCGACTCTGTGCCTTCCTGCACAAGGCATCTGTGTTGGCAGTCCAGTCTAGCTTCTCGTCTAACTGTACTCCCAGATACTTGTAGGTCTTAACCTGCTCCACACATTCTCCATTAATGATCACTGGCTCCATATGAGGCCTAGATCTCCTAAAGTCCACCACCATCTCCTTGGTCTTGGTGATATTCAGACGCAGGTAGTTTGAGTTGCACCATATCACAAAGTCCTGTATCAGTTTCCTATACTCCTCCTCCTGTCCATTCCTGACACACCCCACTATGGCCGTGTCATCAGCGAACTTCTGCACATGGCAGGACTCCGAGTTATATTGGAAGTCTGATGTGTACAGGGTGAACAGGACCGGAGAGAGTACGGTTCCCTGCGGCGCTCCTGTGCTGCTGACCACCGTGTCAGACCTGCAGTCTCCCAACCGCACATATTGAGGTCTATCTGTCAAGTAGTCCACTATCCAATCCACCATGTGAGAGTCTACTCCCATCTCCGTTAGTTTGTGCCTTAAGATCTTGGGCTGGATGGTGTTAAAGGCACTAGAGAAGTCAATGAATGTGATCCTCACAGCACAACTGAACCCATCTAGGTGAGAGAGTGATTTGTGCAGCAAATACGTGATAGCATCCTCCTCTCCCACCTTCTCCTTATACGCAAACTGAAGCGGATCCCGGGCGTGCCTGGTTTGTGGCCTCAGATTCTGTATTATCAGCCGCTCCATGGTCTTCATCACGTGCGACGTCAAGGCAACAGGTCGGAAGTCATTCAACTCCTTTGGTTGTGGTTTCTTCGGTACCGGGACAATACAGGATGTTTTCCACTGTCTGGGTATTCTTCTCTGATCTAGGCTCATGTTGAAGATGCGCTGTAGTGGTTCCCCCAGCTCAGTCGCACAGGCCCTCAGTAATCGTGGGGAAACTCCATCCGGTCCAGCCGCCTTGCTGGTACAGATCTTCCTCAGTTGACCTTCCACCTGTGCAGCCGTAATTCTGGGCGTGGGCAAGGTCTCCTGTGAGTGGCTATTTTCCTGTGAGGGAAGTAAGCCTGGTGTGGAGTTCTGCGGTGAGGATGAGCTTGTGCTGTCGAACCTATTGAAGAAGTTGTTCAGCTGGTTCGCTTTCTCCACATCTCCACTTATGTTTGCCCCCCGCTTTGCACCGTATCCGGTGATGATCTTCATCCCATCTCACACCTCCTTCATGCTTTTTTTCTGCAGCTTTTGTTCTAGCTTCCTCCTATACTGCTGCTTTGCCCCCGTTATCTGTACTCTGAGTTCCTTCTGAACTCTTTTAAGCTCCAACCGATCACCATCTTTAAAGGCCCTCTTCTTCTGGTTTAGGAGGTTTAGGAGCACAGGGCACAAGTATGTAAGTAAACTCACCTTCACCACAACAACAGCGTTAATGAAGCTTTCCTCTCTGGCGTTCTTTCCGAAATAACAAGTTTAAAACTGTGAATCTACCTATTTTCCAAACAAATTTCTGCTAAGAGTATCAGTACCCCTGGGCTACCATTATCAATATTTCCAACGCTAATTTTCTAAAACCGGCCATTTACGGAAACAGAGGAATTGGAACTATTCCGTACAGTGCAGTGCAATTCTGAAATAAAGCCGTTTAGTTTTGGCAAAAATAGTTTTCTTGTGGTTAATTTAACGACGATTGTGTTCATGCCTGGCGGAACACGTGGACTTGAAATTCTTCACCCTTACGAGTGGAAACGGCAAAAGTAGATGTCATGTTAGTTGTATTTTTTGCTGTTGTGTGACAGGCTAATTACGTCAACAATCACGTTAATATACTCAGATTTGCGTCAGACACTCGTACTAACGTTTGTAATTGGAGACTGTTGGGTTTTGCTGACACTGGGTTTCTCTTTCGATAGCTCGATCACAGTTTGTTGAGAACGGCTGCGGGAACGACACTGCACGAACAGAACAGCCACAGTTGTTATAGTGATTTTATTGTTCGAGCTATCAGACAATTTAATCTGTCCTAGTTAGTGCCATCTATAATCTGGCATATACCCGAGAACTCTTCGCATTGATATTGAAAATGACGAATATGTGGAGTAACAATACGGACCGATATAGACAAACTTCAGAGAGAGCTGGAGAATGGACTGGTGTATATGTTTGCATTCCGTCGGCCGCTCTGCAGATAACACGCGACTCCAATTGCACTTTGACAGATGACGGAAACTGAAGCTGTCAAACATTAGTGAGTTTGGCGGGTGTGCCAATTCATCGTTGTATCGTAGATTCTTGTGAGTATCATCATCATCATCATCATCAGCGATCACTCATAGTCGGGTGTGATTCTTCTCCTGCTGGTTGATCTGGTCACTTGTGGGTCTTGGAATGACTGAAGCGGCCGATCCCTGCTCCACAAGTCCTGTTGCAGTGTTGCCAGGTGTAGGCTATTGAGGTGCTGGTGGATGTGGCTGGTTGGGGCCTTTCCTTCTCTCCTTATGTTGAAGCCGCTCAGTCTCAGCGGCACGGTGGAGGTTTTCTTCGATCTGTGCAGTCTCCGCATAGACAGTCAGTCTCCAGCGTTTCCAACCCTGTGATAATTTCTCCCATCCATCCAGGTTGATATGGAGCTTCCTCAGCTGGGTCTTGATAACCTCATTGAACCTCCTGTGTTGTAACTCGAGCTATGGCTAAAAAGATTATGTGCAGAATGGGGTTGTTATCCATGACTGTACAACTCGGGACTCGAGTTTTGAGGGTGTGTCAGAAACTTTCTTACCTTCATTGTTCGAACAAGATTCTTGGAGTAAGTCTGACAATGAAGGTTTGTCTCTGTCTCGGAAGCAGCTGATAGCAGAGCAGAGTAGAGACCCTGAGATTATCAAGTTAAAAGAACAAACTCTTCCGGATAGTGAAATTGATAGGGTGCCAGTAAGAGATTATTTTGAGAAAGGAGTACTGATGAGGAAGTGCAGACCGCTTACAGTTCCTGCAAGTGATGAATGGAACATTGTTCACCAGGTAGTTGGTGCTAATGTCTATCGAAATGAGATTTTAACTTTATCACTTGTGTGGACCTAAAGGGGTAAGGAAAACTGTGGACAAGATTTTAAAACATTCTTACCAGCCTGGTTTGAGAAAAGATGTGAAGATGTTTTGCAGAACGTGTCATACTTGCCAAATTGTTGGTAAACCTAATTAATTTACTCCAGCAGCCACAGTACAACCTATTCCCGCTTTTGCTGAACCGTTTTCCAAAACTGTTATAGTTTGTGTAGGACCATTACCAAAAACAAAAACTGGCCATCAGTATTTGCTGACTATCATGTGCACTGTGTCTAGATTTCCAGAGGCAGTACCACTTAGGAATATAACAACTAAAACTGTAACAAGGGCTCTTATAAAATTCTTTACTTATTTTGGGTTGCCTAAGGAAATACAATCTGATCAAGGCAGTAATTTTATGTCCGAATTATTTCAACAGATAGCTTATAAATTGGGAGCTAAGCAGATTACTTCGTCTGCAACCCATCCAGAATTGCAAGGTGCCTTGGGGAGGTTTCATGCTCCCCTCAAGACTATGATTAGGACGTATTTTGTGGAAAATAAAATGATTGGGATGAGGGTATATAGTTTCTTCTATTTGCAGTAAGGGAGTCGGTACAGGATTCATTAGGTTTCAGTCCATTTGAACTTGTATTTGGGCATAGAGTTAGAGGCCCTTTGGCCTTAATAAGAGAAAAATGGATTAATAAAGTTTGTACCTTAGCTAGGGAATATCTAGAATCGGCTCAGGAGAAAATGAAAACCTGGTACGATAAAGAAGCTAGGATGAGGACATTTAAGCCTGGAGATAAGGTGCTGGTTCTTTTCCCGGTGCAAACGAATCCCTTACAAGCTAACTTTCATGGTCCTTATTAAATTGTGTCTAAAATCAATGATGTGGATTACGTGGTAAAAACTTCAGATCGTAATAATAATAAGTCTGATCTCACTAGGAGCGTAATGGATCATTCACCTGAAACGCATTGTAAACCCAACATTGTTTCTGTAAGATTACCAAACTCAACCATTCTGGAAAGTATTGATGAGAAATTAGCTCATTTACAGCCAGAGCAGAAGCAGCAAATGAAGCAATTAATTTTTAAGTATAGAGATTTGTCTCCAGACGTTCCTAGAAGAACCACAGTAGCTGCGCATGGTGGACATGTTGGAGATGCTAAACCCAATAAATAACATCCATATAGGATGAACTTGGAGAATGTGAACTTGCTGAGAAAGAAATTAAATATCTGCTGTAGAATAATATTATTAGTCCTTCTAACTCGAATTGAGTTAATAAATGTTTTATTTGTTATTAAAAAACCCGTCTCAATCATATATTCATTGTTGCTGGATTGTAATAATGGAATATCCGGATGTGGCTGAGCCAGAGCTTTAAAAGGTTGCAGCTTAATCCCTTGCCTTTGACCTCAGCGTCCTTCTACGTGCCTCTGATAGAATCAAGCGTCAAGCTGACGGCCATCGCTCCAAGGCCCCACATTACCGGCAGGGAAGCGTGTGTGGCTTTCAGCCCGAGCCCTACCCTGCAAGGTGGATTCCCACAAACTCGCGCCCCCCCGCTTCATCGGCCCCTTTCCCATTGCTGAAGTCTTCAGCCCTGCTGCCGTATCTCTCAACCTCCCGCCACTCTCCGCCGCATTCATCTCACCTTCCATGTGTCCCGCATGAAGCTTATCATGAAGCGTATATGTCGTGTCCCCCTCCCTCACGGCTCATCGATGGGTCAGAGGTGTTCATGGTGGATGTTCGTCGCCGAGAGTGTGGAGTCCAGTACCTTCTGGACTGGGAGCGCTACGGACCTGAGGAGAGGAGCTGGGTCCCCGCCCGTTACATCCTGGAGGCCTCTCTCATCAAGGACTTCCATCGCCAGCACCCAGCTCTACCTGCTGTGACGCCAGGAGGCGTCCGTAGTGTCTGTGTGGCGGGGGCGGGGGTACTGTCAGTACCTCCAGTTGAACTCTTGTCTTGTCTTTTTGTGTGTTTCCCCCAGCTGTCAGTCTGTGGTTTTGCATTGCCATGTCCCCGCTCCTGTCCCCGCTCCTGCTCTACTCCGGCCCCTGTATTACTGAGTACTCCGTCTCTCATCTGTTTCTCATTATTACCTGTATTGCTGCCACCTGTGTCTCATTGTGCTCCACCTATCACCTGCCGCTCTGTTTATTGCTCAGTGTATTTCAGTCTGGTGCTTTCACCGGTTTTTCGGCAGATTGTGTCAGTGAATTTTCCTGAGCGTTTCCAGCATTCGTATCTGTACCCTATCCGTCTGAATATCGACTCTGCCTGTTTGCCGATTCTGGTGTTTGGATTTCTCTGGATGTTTTGATCTCTACCTGAACTTTGACGCTGTCTTTGTCTGTACCTCGAGATTTGTGACTCAGTATATATCACTGTGTGCACTGTACTGGGTCTGAGATTGGATCCCTGCTCCAGAGCCTTGACAGAAATAGCAAACATGAATTGCTCTGCTCACTCACCAGGAACTCCAATGACCGCAATGAACACGTACAATATTTTCCCCACACTCAAGTACCTATCCAACATTGCAGACATTTTCTCTGTCCAGTGGTTTGTCCTCCTGTGCTACAGACGATCTCTCGGAATGAGATGTTGAGATTACACATGCCTGAGGTTTTTAATATCATTTAGCGACTCCACGGAGATAGATTTCAACAGATTTAAAAGGAAAGGTTTTTAATTCACTTACAAACCAATTACGTCAAGCAGGTGCAATCCTCGCTGTGACAGATTCAGAATAAACTGATGAATTTATATTTAGACCATTTGTGGGAGTTACTTTATCCCAACAATGGTGTCTGAACCTTCCGAGGTGTCTTATTAGCTAAATGTGCTTCCACTGTACATATGCACCATTTATCAGACACAGAATATGGAAGTAAATTATGTCATAGTAGCTTGCAAAACTGTATTGAATCACCGACTCTTACCAATCTCCTGAAGACCATAATCTCTTGATGAAGGTTATGTTTAGGGGACTCTACCGAGGGGTCTCCAAAATAATGTCTGTCTGTGGTGATGAATAAACATTTTCCTATCCATGAAACGCTTAACGACAACAGCGACTCGGTCATACTCAGAACATTTGGTGGCTCGTCCAGGACCCGCCCCTAACCCTGACATATCGCCATTAAACTCACCAGTCTAGTGTGGGGGCAGCATGCTTTAATCATAGCACCCTGAATGTGTCAAAGAACACGGCTCAAAGCCGAAGAGGCGGTAAGAAAGTGTGTGTGTGTGTGTGTGTGTGTGTGTGTGTGTGTGTGTGTGTGTGTGTGTGTGTGTGTGTGTGTGTGTGTGTGTGTGTGTGTGTGTGTGTGTGTGTGTGTGTGTGTGGGTGTGTAGACCCATTGTCTCTGCCTGACCTTGGATGACTATACACTTGTCCGTCTCCAATTCAGTTTATCACTCTTGGTTCATGCCCCTAATTTAATCTCCCTAGGCATTTGATAAGGTACCCCATGCAACGCTTATTGAGAAAGTAAGGAGGCATGGGATCCAAGGGGACATCGCTTTGTGGATCCAGAACTGGCTTGCCCATAGTAGGCAAAGATTGGTTTTAGATGGGTCATATTCTGCATGGAGGACGTCCACCAGTGCCGTGCCTCAGGAATCTGTTATAAGACCATAGCACCAAAAGATTTAGGACAGAAATAGGACATTCTGCCCAATAATCAAGAACAGAGGTCAAAATTCAAATTGCATTTATTATTATTTTATGTACAAATGAAACAGCCTTGAGACTCGTCACCTGTCCAGATCAGCAGACACCCCCACATGCACAGAGCAAGAATAATTTCAAATAGTTCACAAATCGGCTGTCTCCATTTAACAAAAGCAAGAACAGAAGTCAAAGATCATATTGCATTTATTATTGAAGTCTGTACAAACGGATGAACCTTGAGATTCGATACTCCTTGAAATCCAACGGCTGCCAAAAGTCAGTGTGCACTCCGGAATCCGCCAGCACACCCAACTCTGTGTAAATCAGTGTGAGCCCACAAATCTGTGCTCACTGGTAAACGCGCATTCAATCCTTAAATCAGTGTGCACCCCGAAAGCAACGGACACCTCACAACTCCTGTGCACCCACCCTTCACATCCATAGTCCTAAATCTTAGCACATCCGTAAAGCAAGATCAGCCGCCGAATCACTCCTGCCTCCCCAGGTCTTCACTGTGACCCGTTCCGTGTGCATTCAATATTCGATAGGTTTCAAGCTGATTTCTCCCTCATTTTTTTTTTGCCCAGAACCATCAAACGCTCCTTAAAGGTTCACTCGTTCATTCCCTGTTCAACCTCCTCAGAGTTAAGCCCATGATATTGCTGTATCCCTTACAAGCAATGCAATGCTATATAGTTCCCCGAACAAATGTACACACATCCCTCTGTTGTCCCAGCCAAGTGTTCTCAGTCGCCAAGCCGTCACGACAAAGCGCCAGAGCGCTCGATACACTCTGACACAAAGACACACACGGGAGTTTATATAAAACTCATAGATGCAGACACACAATGATAATAATGAATACATTATGAACTTTGAACTTTTTTAACATGGAGGCAGCTATTTCGAGAACTGTTTGAAATGAGTTTTGCTCTCGGAAGCTCTGATGTGTCTGTGGCGATTTCAGTGGGTTTGGGGGTACACATGGAAATGGGGCTGCACAGTGATTTGCTGATTTCAGGGCATGTTGGTGAATACTGATTTCGGAGTGTCAGTGAATTTCGGGGTGCACACAGCTTTGGGCGTGTGAGGGTGCACAGGGATTTGGGAGTGCAAATCTATCTGAGGCACCGCACAGAATTGGGTGTGTCGGCGGATTTGAGGATGCACACAGATTGGGGTGACCTTGGATTTCGGATGTGATGAATCTCAATAATGTTTCATTTAATAACACATAAACTTTAAACTTTGAACTTTAAACTCTTGCTATTTGATTTAAGGTGGAGACAGCTATTTTGCGATTTGTTTGAAATGATTGTTGCTCTGGGAGTTGTCAGCAGGTTTCAGGTGTGCACGGATCTGGGTATGTAGGTGGATTTGGGAGTGTCGGCAGGTTTGGGGTGCGCACGGATCTGGGTATGTAGGTGGATTTGGGAGTGTCGGCAGGTTTGGGGGAGCTCATGGATTTGGGGATTCACACTGATTTGTGAGCGAACACTGAGTTGTGGTTCATGCAGCTTTGCGGGTGTGCAGAGTTTAGGGAGAACACACAGATTTGCAGATTAGCGCAGATTTGGGAATCCCGGTGGATTCGGAGTTTGTCAAATTTGATTCATTGATACAAACTTTAATAATAAATGCAATTTGAACCTTGACCTCTGTTCTTGCTATTTTTGAGAACTGCTTGAAATGATTCTTGCTCTGAGATAATCAAACTTGCATGTGGGGGCGTCAGCAGGTTTGGGGTGCGCACAGATCTGGAATTGTCGGTGGATTTGGGGGTATCTGTGGATTCGGAGTGGGCTCGGATTTGGGGGTGCACACATATTTGAGGATTACTCTGACTTAGGGATGCTTTGGTGAATATGGGGGCGCACAGGGATTTGTGGATATGAGCAGTCATAGGGGTTTGTCAGCGAATATGGGGGTCGGTGGGTTTGGGAAACCCACTGATGAAGGGATACAGATAAGTTTGATGAGGTGGGAAGATTTAAGGGGATGTCAATGATGAAACGAAGTATATGCATGTGGGCGAGTGTTTGCAATTTAAACTTTGTTCTTGCTACTTTTAAGGTGGACGCAGCTATTTTGTAAAGTAGTTGAAGTGAATCCTGCTCTGTGATAGTGTAATGTGTAGGTGTGTGCACGGATTTGGGGTGCGCATGGATTTGCGGGACTTATCGGTGAATCCCGGGGTGCATACGGATTTGGTGGTAAATGTTGCTTTGAGGATATGCACATATTTAGGGGTAAGTCAGTGAATGTGCGAGTGCACTGGAATTTTCGGGTGTCGGTTGATTTTGGGGTGAACACTGATTTGAGTGTTGAATGAGTTTTTGCCAGTGAGCACAGATTTGTGGGTGCACACTGATTTGCACAGAGTTGGGGGTGTTGGCGGATTCGGGGGTGAGCACTGGCTTGGGGGAGCCGGTGGATTTGGAGGTGTGTCAGATCTCAAGGTTGTTCCGTTTTTAATGAAATATTAATAAATTCAATGTGAATTTTGTCCTCTGTTCTTGTTGTTTTTTAAATGGAGCTAAGTATTTTGTGAAATGATTTTTGCTCGTGGAAAATATAATGTGCATGTGGGGGTGACTGCTGAAATTGAGCTGTGACGAGTCTCAAGTTTGTTTTATTTCCACATACATTAATAATAAATACAATTTGAAATTTGGCCTCTGTTCTTACTTTGTTACGATTCAGCAGCCATTTGTGAAGCGTTTGAGATGAGAGTTCGAGAACATATGCATTGCGGAGACAGATGGGAAGGGGCTGAACCAAAGGGGATAAACTGAATTGGAGGTGCACGGGCACGTGGAGAGTCAGGCAGGGACAAGCAGAGACACAGACACAGAAACACACTGACGCACACTAACACTCATAGACAGACAGAAAGATACACACGCACAAACACACACACACACACACACACACACACACACACACACACACACACACACACACACAGACACACTTTCGTACCATGTTCTGTGACACCTACGGAGTGACATGATTAAAACATACCCCTCCACCGCCCTGGACTGCTCAATTTCATGGCATGTGTTCGGGTTAGGGATTGGTCCTGGATGAGCCCCCAATTGATTTGCGTGTGACTAAGTCACTGAAGCAATTGGAGGATTTAGTGGATACGAAATTGTGTTTATTCATCAACACAAACAGACATTTTCTTCGAGGCCTCTCAGTGGAGTCCCACAAACACAAACTACATCAAGAGTTTATACTCTGGAGGAGAATGGTAACAGTAGGTGATTCAGTACAATTTCACAGGCACAGTGAAATTTACTTCAATATTCTGTGTCAGACAACTGGTTCTTTTGAAATACATATTTACAGTGGAAGCATATTTAATTGATAAGACACCTCGGACGGTTCAGTCACCTTTCTTGTAACAAACTAACTCCCACACATGATCGAAATATTATTCATTAATTTCATCTGTCTGACGTAATTCGTTTGTAAATAATTTAAAAACCTTTATTTTTCAACGTGTTGAAATCTGTCCCTGTAGAATTGCAAAATGGCTTTAAAAACCCCAGGCATGTTCTCCTTTAACGTTTCATTCCGAGAGATCGCCTGTCGCACGGCCAGAGAAAATGTCTGCAATGTTCGATAGTTATATCAATGTGGTGAAAATATTGTAAATGTTCATTGCCGTCATTGGAGTTCCTGGTGAGTGAGCAGACCATTTCATGTTCGTTATTTCTGTGTGTTAACCGGTGTGAAACTGTTTAAGATAATGTTACAAGCTTACGAACTGATCATCCTTACACAAATATCCTGCAGAGATATCGATCCTGTTAATGTCACATTCTGAATTTTCGTATTTATTAACAAGTGGAACTAAGCCTATGTTTCTCCACTAACTCACGGGATCGAATAGAACGCTGTTCTTGCCTTGAATGACTCCTTGTCCAGAGATGTTCCAGTGCTGGGGCCAGGGATCTCTCCGGGAAGTTGTGACTGGGAGATGTTTTCATTCTGAAGTACACTTTTCCTAAGTTATTGATCAGCGGGAAACCCTAGTCCTGCGCTTCACGTCTCCCTGTGGAGTCTGACACAGTCCGATCCCACTGTCTGTTGGTCAATTTTTGGGGCTGATCACCTGAACCTGTGTTCACGGATCTGCTGCCGTGTGTTATCGAATTAAACTGCGCTGCAGAATTAATCTTAATCCATTAACGGAGCAACTCAGCCACAGGTCACTAAGTTGTTCCCTCTTTCCCTCTGAAACCCGTCATAAATCGGGGCAGCGCTTCGTCCTGAAGGACGGTCTCGACCCGAAACGAAAGATGATTCAATTTTTTCCTCCAGTTTTGTGTGTGTTGCTCCTCTCTGTATCCCTTCTCGGCATCATCAGATGCTGACTTTCCAGAGTTCTGGTCAGTCACAGTTAATTCATTGAAACCGGCCCCATCAGCGACTGGAATGGGGATCAGCACCGATCGTTGTTGTTCATGCAGATAGTTTGTATCGCCAACGATTCCCCACACATCGTCTTATCTGCACACTGAAGAAGACAGATCAGAGACAGTGCGACCCATTTCTGGTGTTAGATTAGCAGCCGTTTACAGGCTCTAGCACTCCCGAGATTTAGCGAAAGCCCGATCCCGTGTTAATTCCCGGAGAATGTTTTCAGTAATGCCCAGTGTCTGTTCTCTCTCTCTCTCCAGTGAATGTAGTGGCGATTGTGATCCTGTCCCGGGGAAAGTGCGGCCTCTCTACCTGCACCACTCGCTACCTGGTGGCCATGGCAGCGGCCGATCTACTGACCATTGTCTTCGAGGTCACGTTGATACGAATAAAATGGTATTACTTCCGGTGGAGTTTTCTGGACATCACCCCTGTGTGCAGTGTTATCGATGTACTGAGCTTCACAGCCACACACTGTTCTGTCTGGTTCACCGTCACTTTCACCTTTGACCGGTTTGTCGCCATTTGCTGCCAGAAAATGAAAACAAAATATTGCACCGGGAAAACTGCGGCTGTGATTCTAACAACAATCGGCGTACTGTCCTGTCTGAGAAACGTTCCCCGATACTTTGTACGGGAACCCAGAGTGATCATCGACAATGTACCGTGGCTCTGTATTACCAAGGACCATTATTTCACTGACCCCTGGTGGGTGGGATATGACTGGCTGGATACGGTCTTAACTTCGTTCCTCCCTTTCGCTGGGATCCTGCTGCTCAACGCTCTGACAGTCAGACACATTTTAGTGGCCAGTCGGGTCCGTAAGGGGCTGAAGGGTCAGAGCAAGGGGGAGAACCGCAGTGACCCGGAGATGGAGAGCAGGAGGAGGTCTGTGGTTTTACTCTTCACCCTCTCCGGCAGCTTCATCCTCCTGTGGATGACGGCGGTTGTAAATTTCATATATTATCAGGTCTCTGGAAAAGGACACGATTTCAATGATTCTGAAAGGATCTTTCAGTACGTCGGGTTTTTCCTGATGGATTTCAGCTGCTGCACAAACACATTTATTTACGCGGTGACTCAGTCGAAATTCAGGAGGCAGGCGATTTGCGCGGTGAAATATCCCGTCACTTCGATGCTTCAGTTGATTAATGGCGCCGCATCCTGAGTAGTCGCCAGAGGCGGCGGCAGAGTCTTCAGTCCGGGCTCCAGCTCCTCAGATTCATCGCCTGATCTCCCGGGTGTTATTCCCGGGCGGATTGTCCCATCGACCGGCAGTCCGGGACGTTAAGATAGTGTGTGTGCGGTGAGGGGCAAAGCACCGTCCAAAAGAGTTAGTACCTCATTTTTCCCGCCAGATGCCAGACAAAGAATACCTCCGGAACGCAGCCCGCACATTCGTCTGCGGATATGTCCATCTATTCCCATTCCGCTCACCAACTTCACTGTCAGACATTCCCACAAGACTGCGCGGGTCGAGTCAGATACTCATTTTCTAACCGAATGTAGACACCAGTCTCCACTATCTCCTTTAATGTAAGTCAACATTAAGACACTCCAACTTAAAGGCGCATTCCCTCTGTATATACGTAATGAAACACAATACTGCGAATTAAATTAAAGTCACCCCATGGAATAGCATCTGTTCAACCGTTTCTTAATGAAAAATCCTACTCGATCCAGAAGCATGTTTTGGTCTGTGTGTGTGTGTGTGTGTGTGTGTGTGTGTGTGTGTGTGTGTGTGTGTGTGTGTGTGTGTGTGTGTGTGTGTGTGTGTGTGTGTGTGTGTGTGTGTGTGTGTGTTTCCGTGTGTGTTTGTGTGTGTGTGGGTGTGTGTGTGTGTGTGTTTGCATGTGTGTGTGTTTCCGTGTGTGTGTGTGTGTGTGTGTGTGTGTGTTTTCGTGTGTGTGTGTTTCCGTGTGTGTGTGTGTGTGTTTCCGTGTGTGTGTGTGTGTGTGTGTGTTTTCGTGTGTGTGTGTGTGTGTGTGTCTGTGTGTGTGTGTGCGTGTGTGTGTGTGTGTGTGTGTGTGTGTGTGTTTCCGTGTGTGTGTGTGTGTGTGTGTGTGTGTGTGTGTGTGTGTGTTTCCGTGTGTGTGTGTGTGTGTGTGTGTGTGTTTCCGTGTGTGTGTGTGCGTGTTTGTGTGTTTTCCTGTGTGTGTGTGTGTGTGTGTGTGTGTTTTCGTGTGTGTGTGTGTGTGCGTGTGTGTGTGTGTTTTAGTGTGTGTGTGTGTGTGTGTGTGTGTGTGTGTTTTCGTGTGTGTGTGTTTCCGTGTGTGTGTGTGTGTGTGTGTGTGTGTGTTTTCGTGTGTGTGTGTGTGTGTGTGTGTGTGTTTCCGTGTGTGTGTGCGTGTGTGTGTGTGTGTGTGTGTTTCCGTGTGTGTTTTCGTGTGTGTGTGTGTGTGTGTGTGTGTGTGTGTTTCCGTGTGTGTGTGCGTGTGTGTGTGTGTGTGTTTCCGTGTGTGTGTGTGTGTGTGTGTGTGTGTGTGCGTGTGTGTGTGTGTGTGTTTTCGTGTGTGTGTGTGTGTGTGTGTGTGTGTGTGTGTGTGTGGTCGCTCCAGGCCGACGGGTTGTTTGCCATTACACAACGTAGCGTCGCCTCCAGGTCGTGTTTAACCCGTTCCGCTTGCCCGTTCGTCTGGGGGTGGAAGCCGGATGACAGGCTGACCGATGCACCTGAGGCTTGACAGAAGGCCCATACCTGTGAGACGAACTGGGGACCTCGATCGGAGATGATGTCCGCGGGGATTCCGTGGAGGCGGAAGACGGACGAGAGGATCTGCGGGTTCTTGAGAGGAAGGGAGTTTAGGGAGGAGTGCACCGCCTTGGGGGAACGGTCTGCCTCGGTGAGTCCGGGGTTGTTCTCATGTGAAGGGGGTGGACCGGGGACGAAGTCTCGGGCGATGTGTGACCTGGGACGGCCAGGTAGAGGACGAGGAGGATGAGAGGCTTTTCCCCGGACACAGATGGAACATGCCGAGACATAGGAACGGGGATCCGCCTCCATGGACGGCCACCAAAAGTGCTTTTTCAGCAGGGATAGGGTCCGATCACTCCCGGGGTCGCAGGCGAACCGCGACTTGTGCCCCATTGCAGAACCTGGGACCTGACGGAAACGGGCACATGCAGACGATCGATGGGCCCATTGCCGGTGTCGGGATCATCCCGTTGGGCTTTTTTACTTTGGAATCCATCTCCCAAGTGAGGGTGGCAACCACGCACGGTGGTGGGAGGACAACCTCTGGGCTGGAAGTGTCCTCCTTGGAGTCGTATTGGCGGGACGGCGCGTCCGGCTTCCCGTTCTTGCGCGAAAACTTTAACGGTCCATAAAATAATGACCAACCGGCCTGGCGTGAGTTCAACGTTTGGCGGTCTGAATATACCCCAGGTTTTTATTATCAGTCCATACCACAAACGGATGTTCTGCCCCCTCAAACCATTGCCTCCATTCTTCCAATGCTAGTTTGACCGCCAGGAGTTCCCAATTTCCCACATCGTAATTCCGCTGGCGGGGGACAGTCGGCGAGAATAGAAGGCTCAGGGGTGAAGCGTTTCATCCGAACTTGATCGTTGGGACAGGACTGCTCCTATCCCGGAGTCTGAGGCGTCCACCTCGACAATGAATTGACGGGCTGGGTCCGGATGGACCAGAATGAGAGTTGTGGTGAAACGCCTCTTTAGGTCGGTGAAAGCCGAGTCGGCTTCGGAGTCCCGACAGATGGGGGTAGTAGGCGAAGTACTCCGGGTAAGGGGGTGGGGGCGCCACTCGACTGCAGTCTCTGATAAATCGGCGGGAGAAATTCGCAAACCCCAGGAATCGTTGAAGTTGTTTGCGGGTCGTGGGCCAAGGCCATTCTTCCACTGCCTGGATCTTCTCGGGGTCTGCTCTCACCTGCCCGCACTCGATGATATAACCCAGGAAGCTGACCGAAGGAACGTGGAACTCACATTACTCCTCCTTCACAAATAATTGGTTTTCCCATAGTCTCTAGAGGACTTGACGGACATGGATCAAGGTCAGGGGGTCACCCGAGCCAGCAGTTTTCCGTCCAGGGCCCGGGCCTCCAGCGGGGTAGTTAGTGGCCCGGGAGGTATTCCGGCCTGGGAGGCTATGTCTTCATCCAGCAGATTGCCTGCGGCACCGGAATCCACCAAAGCGGACAGGGACAGAGACCGTCGTTGGTAATTCACGGGAGCCAGGATCTGCATCCGAGTCTGGGGGCTGAAGGGAGCATCGTCCGGCTCACCAGGATATCCTTTTTCACTGATGCCCTCCCTTTCGGCCGCTTGAGGGCAGGTATCCCGGAGATGTCCTGGCTGGCCACAATAGTAGCAATCCCAAGCTCTCCACCTCCGAATTCGTTCGGCCGGGGAGAGACGGTTCTGTCCCAGATGCATCGGTTCCTCCCCCAGGGAGGTGGGGACGGTCTTGGCAGGAGCCGCACTGGGAGTGGCTGGGTAAGGGGGTCTGGTTGAGACTGGTAAGGTGGACTGTGGGCTTCCCCGAGGAGCGGGCAACTGGTTCTCTCTCTCAGACGCTCCTGAAGTCGATAATCTAATCGATTGGCTGGCGAGATCAGAGAGTCCAGACAGTCCGTGTCGTCCCCCGCGGCCAACTCATCCTTTATCTGGTCAGAGAGGGCCTGTCGAAACGCCTCCCGTAGGACCTCGTCATTCCACCCGGAGCCTGCGGCTAAGGTCGGGAACTCAATGGAATACCTGGCCACACTTCGCGAAGCCTGACGAAGAGTAAGCAACCGTTTCGCGGCGTCTTTTCCGCGAATGGATTGTTCGAAGACTTTCCTCATTTCGGGGACAAAGGAGGAGTAGGAGGAACAAACCTCTGGTCGGTTATCCCATATCGCGGTTGCCCAGGCCAAGGCATCCCCTCGTAGCAGCCCCATGATGTATGCAATCTTTGGTTTATCGGAAGTGTAGGTACGTGGCTGCAGCTCAAAGATGAGGGAACATTGTAACAGGAAGGCCCGGCACCTACCTAGGCACCCGGTGTAGGTTTCAGGCTCGGGTACATACGGCTCTCGAGGGGATGGTGTTGCTGATTCCGGGGGCGAAGCCATCCCGAGCACTGCGGTTTGGGTAGCCAGCATTCTTGGAGGGGACAAAGAATAAGAAGTGGAGACCCGGTCCTCTTGTTTACTGACCTTCTGCACATTCGTGGTCAGTGTCCGAAGGTTTTCCGTGATCTCACGAAGTAGCTGGTCGTGGGCGCCCAAATTGGTTACCCTGGCTGGCCAGGGCCTATTGTACGGGATCCGTGTCCGCTGGGTTCATCGTGGCCAGTTCGTTCTGTTGCAAGGACGTGGCGGTGGAACGAACCCAAGTGCTGAACACGGGCGCTGAGGCCGAGTCGGGAGGCGTTACGGTCGGAGCGAGCGTGGAATTGGTGCCAAGGGAGTCTTTACCTCGAGTCTTGGTTTTAGCAGAGAATTCAGGAGCGATGCTAGACTTAGAACTGATAGTCCTAAGAACCATGGACCGAGGTTACTCAAACACGGGTCGACCAACGAGCTGGCAGCTCCTTGTTCTGGTCACGGAGTTTTTATACAGCATTTGCTGATGGACAACAGGTGTTTGTAGTTAGTGGAACTTGGGAATGACTGGGAACTAAACGAGGTGAATGAGTTCCAATTCCAGAGGAAAACAGCCAGGTGGGCGATTGCCAGAAGGGACCGTGACAGCTTCATCTTTAACCTTATGACTTTTGGAGACCAGTTTATCTTCTACTCACTAAGCTATTCACAGTAACAGAAATTTTGACCAGGGGTGCCCAAACCTTTGCATGCCACTAAGTATTTGGATTTCAGTGGTAATAGGGTAAACTGGATTTGCAGATGACACCTGGATTCAGAGCGCGAGTGGACAGCGAAGTAGATTATCGAAAGTTGAAGATGTCTGTAGCAGCTGGGTAAATCGGCTGAAGATTTTGCAGCTGCAATGACATGTGGACCAGTGTGAGGGTGTTGCACTTTGCCAGGAACAACCAGTGTAGGGTGAATGGTAGGAGATTGTGGTCTGCAGAGAGCAGAGGAATCTGGGAATGCTGGAAAAATATCAGGAAGCTTGAAAAATACAGACAAAAGTTTGCAATGGTGACCCCTGGTCTGTCTTGGTGGGCACCAAGTTCGGCCTGTAAGTGCCAGTGGCAATATTGAAAGTAAAGGGTATCATCTGCTCAGTAGATGGTGCCTGACCTGGTATGTTTCCTGAAATACTGCATTCAGTTCCCGTTAGCATTTTATACAACGGATATTTTGTGCTGGAGGACTCTCCGGGACATCAAGCGGGATTGTGGCGGATCACAGTGCATAACTCCCTGAAAGTGGCTACTCAGGGTGGGTGGTAAAGACGGTGTCGGGACTGCCGTCTTTAGTAGTCGAGGCACTGTGGCCCAGTGTCAGGTAGATCCTGTAATTTGCAGATTTATAAATCTCTAGTTTAATCGCATCTGCAATGCTGCGATTCTATTATACGAAAATATGGAGGTTTTGGACGGTGTGTAGAGAGGTTTGCCAGGATTCTGACTGGATAAGGAGAGTTTGGAAAAATTAGGGAGATTTTTTTCTGGAGCGGCAGAGCCTGAGTGGTGTCTGGGAGAAGTTTACTGGAATATGAGAAGCACAGACAGAGTGGACAACATGTATCTTCGTCACTAAGGAGGAAAAGTCTAATTCCAGAGCGCATGAACTGAAGGTAAAATCTAGAACCCGAACTGACCAGTCATTTTTGCACTAATTAGGTATTTTGTAATTCAGTGTAATTTTGTATCTTTTCTTAATACCACCGACAGCAGCAACTCGCTGCACTCCGCCAGGGTGATGGAGTGGAAGAGGAGGGGCTGAGAATGGCACAACTTTCCACACGGCCTATCGTAGTTCAGACCCTCCGCTGTCCCCTGCTCTCACTGGCTGAGCTGCCTGTCGTTCAAATAGTTCATCTGAACGTCAGTCACGAGAGAGGTGGAGATGTGAAAATAGTATCTATGTTGCCTTGAGAAAATAGAGGCAGTTGCAGTTCAATGAGCTAAAGTACAGTTGAGTGTCATATCCAGAGGCCTTACAAAAAGTTAAAACAGCTTCCGACTGGTCAACTTGATAAATTGTTCCCATACAGAGAGCAGAGTGTGACGTCAGTGGGTACTGTAGTCGCTGGATTAATGGGCTGAAGATTTTGCAGCTGGCATATAATGTGGACCATTGTGAGGTGTTGTACTTAGCAAGGAATAACCAGGTAGAACTAACACAGTGACTGGTGGGGGATTGTCGCCTGTGGAGAACAGGTGGATCTGGCAATATAGTCCCATACCTCAAGGTAGAGTCATGAACAGAGCTTTTGGCACATTGGCCTTCATAAATATAAGTACTGTTAACACGAATTGGAATGTTATGTTGGGGTTGTAAAGGACGGTAGTGAGGACAATTCAGGAGTATTGTGTGCAGTTTGGGCCACCTATCTATAGGACAGATATCAAGGAGATTGAAAGATTACAGATAACATTTATAATGATTTCCCCATGATTTGAGGACCTGAGTGGAGAGAATGATTCTAATGATATTCTTCCACCTCAGCTTGGGCGAGACTAGAACAAGAAGTCATAAGTTAAGTGTAAAATGTGAATTGTTTAAGGGGAAAATGAGAGGGATTTTCTGGATTTAGAAAGCAGTGTGAGTGTGGATTTGCCAGAGAAAGTGGTGAAAGCAGGAGACATTTGGATAGGTACGTGGACGGGAGGAGTATGAAAGGTTATGGTCCCGTTGCAGGTCGATAGGACTAGGCCGGAAAACAGGTTATCACAGTTTGGAAGTGCCGGTGGGTCTGTTTATCCATGTGGTGTTCCGTAACTCTATATCCTATCCCTAAGAATCGTTTCCAAAAACTTTCCTACCACTGCGTGAGTTTATATTTTCCAGGATGATCTACCCCCTACTTAAAACATTTATAATCACTTTTCTGGGATCTTACTTTTGGCTGGAGAGAAAACAAATATATTTTCCAGTTCCCTACCTCTCTCAATAAGCTGTAGTATATCCCAACAGGTTCTGAGGAAATTATCCACCTTATTTCCCCTTACAGACCAAACGCTACATCTTTTGTAACTATACAAAGTTAAAATACATTGTTGTTAAGTACGCAATAAGAAAGATTTAATCAAAGACTCTTACAGCGGAAAAAAAATAGCCTTCAGCTCCTGTGCCCATGTGACTATTCAAGCTAATTCATGCCCAGAGGAGATGGGACACACGCATCAGACGGGACTATTTTGTTGGGCACCAGGTCGGCCAGGAACGGCCAGTGTTAATGCTGAAAGGAAGGTGTCTAATTCGAAACGTCGGCTCTATGCCTCTCCATAGATGGTGCCTGACCTGGTATATTTCTTCAAATGTTGCATTCAGTTCTGTGTAGCATTCCATACAAAGGATATATTCTGCAGGTGACTCCAGAGGGAGTTTCTGGATTTAGAAAGCAGTGTGAGTGTGGATTTGCCAGAGAAAGTGGTGAAAGCAGGAGACATTTGGATAGGTACATAGACAGGTGCCTACATTGGGTTAGAAAATGAGTATCTGACTCGACCCGCGCCGTCTTGTGGGAATGTCTGCCAGTTAAGTTGGTGAGCTGAATGGGAATAGATAGACATATCCGCAGACGAATGTACGGGTGGCATTCCGGAGTAGTTCTTTGCCTGGCATCTGGCAGGAAGAATGAGGTACTGACTCTCTTGGACGGTGCTTTGCCCCTCCCCACACACACACTATCTTAAAGCCCCGGACTGCCGGTCGATGGGACAATCCGCCCGGGAATAACACCTGGGAGATCAGGTGGTGAATCTGAGGATCTGGAGCCCGGACTGGAGACTCTGCCGCCGCCTCTGGCGACTACTCAGGATGCGGCGCCATTAATCAACTGAAGCATCGAAGTGACGGGATATTTCACCGCGCTGATCGCCTGCTGCCTGAATTTCGACTGAGTCACCGCGTAAATAAATGTGTTCGTGCAGCAGCTGAAATCACTCAAGAAAAACCCTACGTAGTAAAAGATCCATTCAGAATCATTGAAATCGTATCCCTTTCCTGAGACCTGATAATATATGACATTTACAACCATTGTCATCCACAGGAGGATGAAGCTGCCGGAGAGGGTGAAGAGTAAAACCACAGACCTCCTCCTGCTCTCCATCTCCGGGTCACTGCGGTTCTCCCCCTTGCTCTGACCCTTCAGCCCCTTACGGACCCGACTGGCCACTAAAATGTGTCTGACTGTCAGAGTGTTGAGCAGCAGGATCACAGCTAAAGGGAGAAACGGAGTTAAGACCGTATCCAGCCAGTCATATCCCACCCACCAGGGGTCAGTGAAATAATTGTCCTTGGTAATACAGAGCCACGGTACATTGTCGATGATCTCTCTGGGTTCCCGTACAAAGTATCGGGGAACGTTTCTCAGACAGGACAGTACGCCGGTTGTTGTTAGAATCACAGCCGCAGTTTTCCCGGTGCAATATTTTGTTTTCAGTTTCTGGCAGCAAATGGCGACAAACCGATCAAAGGTGAAAGTGACGGTGAACCAGACAGAACAGTGTGTGGCTGTGAAGCTCAGTACATCGATAACACTGCACACAGGGGTGATGTCCAGAAAACTCCATGGGAAGTAAAACACTCTGATTCGAATCAAAATGACGCCGGTGACAATGGTCAGTAGATCGGCCGCTGCCATGGCCACCAGGTAGCGAGTGGTGCAGGTAGAGAGGCCGCACTTTCCCCGGGACAGGATCACAATCGCCACTACATTCACTGGAGAGAGAGAGAGAGAGCACAGACACTGGGCATTACTGAAAACATTCTCCGAGAATTAACATGGGATCGGGCTTTCGCTAAATCTCGGAAGTGCTAGAGCCTGTAAACGGCTGATTATCTAACACCAGAAATGGGTCGCACTGTCTCTGACCTGTCTTCTTCAGTGTGGAGCTATGACGATTTGTGGGGAATCGTTGGCGATAAAAACGATCTGCATGAACAACAACGATCGGTGCTGATCCCCATTCCAGTCGCTGATGGGGCCGGTTTCATTGAATTAACTGTGACTGACCAGGACTCTGGAAAGTCAGCGTCTGATGAGGCCGAGAAGGGATACAGAGAGGAGCATCACACACAAAACTGGAAGAACTCAACAGGTCAGGCAGCATCCATGGAATTGAATCATCTTTCGTTTCGGGTCGAGACCCCACTTCAGGACGAAGCGCTGCCCCGATTTATGACGGGTTTCAGAGGGAAAGAAGGAACCACTTAGTGACCTGTGGCTGAGTTGCTCCGTTGATGGAATAATTCTGCAGCGCAGTTTAATTCGATAACACACGGCAGCAGATCCGTAAACACTGGCTCAGGTGATTAGCCCCAATAATTGACCAACAGACAGTGGGATCCGACTGTGACAGACTACACAGGGAGACGTGAAGCGCAGGACTAGGGTTTCCTTCTGATCAATAACCTAGGAAAAGTGTACTTCAGAATGCAAACATGTGAAATTGGCAGGATTGAAATATCCGATGGATATTTGTGCAGCGATGATCAGGTTGTAAGCTTGTAACATTATCTTAAACAGGTTCACACCGGTTAACACACGGAAATACCGAACATGAAATGCTCTGCTCACTCACCAGGAACTCCAATGACTGCAATGAACATGTACAATATGTTCTCCACACTGATATACCTATAGAACATTGCAAGCCTTTTCTCTGGACAATGATTTGTCTCTTTGTGCGACAGGCGATCTCTCGGAATGAAATGTTAAGGCAGCACATGCCTGGGGTTTTTAAAGCCATTTATCAATTCCACAGAGACCAATTTCAACAGATTTAAAATAAATGTTTTTAAATTATTTACAAACCAATTACGTCAGACATGTGCAATTCCCACGATGACACATCGTGATTAAATTTTATGAGTTTTATTTAGATCATTTGTAGGAGTTAGTTTCTTACAACAAATGTGACTGAACCGTCTGAGGTGTCTTATCAATTAAATATGCTTCCACTGTAAATATGTACTTCAAAGGAACCAGTTGTCTGACAGAGAATATCGAATTAAATTATGTCACTGTGCCTGTGAAATTGTACTGAATCACCTACGGTTAACATTCTCTTCAAGAGTATAAACTCTTGATGTAGTTTGTGCTTGTGGGACTCTACTGAGAGGGCCTCGAAGAAAATGTCTGTTTGTGTTGATGAATAAACACAATTTCATATCCACTAAATCCTCCAATTGCTTCAGTGACTAGGGGCTCATCCAGGACCCATCCCTAAGTCGAACACATGCCATGAAATTGAGCAGTCCAGAGGGGTGGAGGGATATGTTTTAATCATGTCACTCCGTAGGTGTCGCAGAACACGGTACGAAAGTGTGTGAGTGTGTGTGTGTGTGTGTGTGTGTGTGTGTGTGTGTGTGTGTGTGTGTGTGTGTGTGTGTGTGTGTGTGTGTGTTTGCGCGTGTGTATCTTTCTGTCTGTCTATGAGTGTTAGTGTGCGTCAGTGTGTTTCTGGGTCTGTGACTCTGCTTGTCCCCGCCTGACTATACACGTGCCCGTGCACCTCCAATTCAGTTTATCCCCCTTGGTTCAGCCCCTTCCCATCTGTCTCCGCAATGCAGATGTTCTCGAACTCTCATCTCAAACGCTTCACAAACGGCTGCTGAATCTTAACAAAGTAAGAATAGAGGCCAAATTTCAAATTGCATTTATTATTAATATATGTGGAAATAAAACAAACTTGAGACTCGTCACAGCTCAATTTCAGCAGTCACCCCCACATGCACATTATATTTTCCCCGAGCAAAAATCATTTCACAAAATACTTATCTCCATTTAAAAAAAAACAAGAACAGAGGACAAAATTCACATTGAATTTATTAATATTTCATTAAAAACGGAACCTTGAGATCTGACATACATCCAAATCCACCGGCTCCCCCAAGCCAGTGCTCACCCCCGAATCCGCCAACACCCCAACTCTGTGCAAATCAGTGTGCACCCACAAATCTGTGCTCACTGGCAAAACCTCATTCAACCCTCAAATCAGTGTGCACCCCAAAATCAACCGACACCCGAAAATTCCAGTGCACTCGCACATTCACTGACATACCCCTAAATCTGTGCATATCCTCAAAGCAACATTTACCACCAAATCCGAGATTCACCGATAAGTCCCGAATTATGCGCACATCCGCAAGTCCATGCGCACCCCAAATCCGTGCGCACACCGACACATTACACTATCACTGAGCAGGATTCACATCAGCTACTTTACAAAGTAGCTGCGTCCACCTTAAAAGTAGCAAGAACAAAGTTTAAATTGCAAACACACACCCACATGCATATACTTCGTATAATCATTGACATCCCCTTAAATCTTCGCACCTCATCAAACTTATCTGTATCCCTTCATCAGTGGGTTTCCCAAATCCACCGACCCCCATATTCGCTGACAAACTGCTCATATCCACAAATCCCCATATTCACCAAAGCATCCCTAAGTCAGAGTAATCCTCAAATCTGTGTGCACCCCCAAATCCGAGCCCACTCCGAATCCACAGATACCCCCAAATCCACCGACAATTCCAGATCTGTGCGCACCCCAAACCTGCTGACGCCCCCACATGCAAGTTACATTATCTCAGAGCAAGGATCATTTCAAGCAGTTCTCAAAATATCTGCCTCCACCCTGAAAAATAGCAAGAACAGAGGCCAAGGTTCAATTTGCATCTATTTTTAAAGTTTGTATCAATGAATCAAATTTGACAACCTCCGAATCCACCGGGATTCCCAAATCTGCGCTAATCTGCAAATCTGTGTGTTCTCCCAAAACTGTGCACACCCGAAAAGCCGCATGAACCACAACTCAGTGTTCGCTGACAAATCAGTGTGTATCCCCAAATCCGTGCGCACCTCAAACCTGCCGACACTCCCAAATCCCCCACATACCCAGATCCATGAGCACCCCCAAACCTGCCGACACTCCCAAATCCACCCACATACCCAGATCCGTGCGCACCCCAAACCTGCCGACACTCCCAAATCCACCTACATACCCAGATCCGTGCGCACCCCAAACCTGCCGACACTCAAATCCACCTACATACCTAGATCCGTGCGCACCCCAAACCTGCCGACTCTCCCAAATGCACCTACATACCCAGATCCGTGCGCACCCCAAACCTGCCGACTCTCCCAAATGCACCTACATACCCAGATCCGTGCGCACCCCAAACCTGCCGACACTCCCAAATCCACCGACATACCCAGATCCGTGCACACCTGAAACCTGCTGACATCTCCCAGAGCAAGAATCAATTCAAACAAATCACAAAATAGCTGTCTCCACCTTAAATCAAATATCAAGAGTTTAAAGTTCAAAGTTTAAAGTTTATTTGTTATTAAATGAAACATTATTGAGAATCATCACATTCCGAAATCCAAGGTCATCCCAATCTGTGTGTATCCTCAAATCCGCCGACACACCCAATTCTGTGCGGTGCCTCAGATAGATTTGCACTCCCAAATCCCTTTGCACCCTCACACGCCCAAAACTGTGTGCACCCCGAAATTCACTGACACTCCGAAATCAGTATTCGTCAACATGCCCTGAAATCAGCAAATCAGTGTGCAGCCCCATTTCCATGTGTACCCTCAAACCCGCTGAAATCGTCACAGACACATCAGAGCTTTTGAGAGCAAAACTCATTTCAAGCTCATTCTCGAAATAGCTGCCTCCATGTTAAAAAAGTTCAAAGTTCATAATATGTTCATTATTAATGTTTCTATGAGTTTTATATAAGCTCCCGTGCGTGTCTTTGTGTCAGAGTGCAGCTAGCAGACAACGCTGGCGCTTTGTCGTGACGGCTTGGCGACTGAGAACACTTGGCTGGGACAACAGAGGGATGTGTGTACACTGGTTCGGGGAACTATATAGCATTGCATTGCTTGTAATGGGTACAGTAATATCATGGACTTAACTCTGAGGAGGTTGAACAGGGAATGGACGAGTGAACCTTTGAGGAGCGTTTGATGGTTCTGGGCAAAATAATGAGGGAAAAATCAGTTTGAAACCTATCGAATTTTGAATGCACACGGAACGGGACGCAGTGAAGACCCGGGGAGGCAGGAGTGATTCGGCGACTGATCTTGCTTTACGGATGTGCTAAGATGTAGGGCTATGGATGTGAAGGGTGGGTGCACAGGAATTGTGAGGTGTCCGTTGCTTTCGGGGTGCACACTGATTTAAGGATTGCATGCGCGTTTACCAGTGAGCACAGATTTGTGGGATCACACTGATTTGCACAGAGATGGGTGTGTTGGCGGATTTAGGGGTGCACACTGACTTGTGGGAGACGTTGGATTTCGAGGAGTATCGAATCTCAAAGTTGTTCCGTTTATACAGACTTCAATAATAAATGCAATATGATCTTTGACTTCTGTTCTTGCTTTTGTAAATTGGAGACAGCCGATTTGTGAACTATTTGAAATTATTCTTGCTCTGTGCATGTGGGGGTGTCTGCTGATCCGGACAGGTGACGAGTATCAAGGCTGATTCATTTTCTCATACAATAATAATAAATGCAATTTGAATTTTGACCTCTGTTTTTAATCATTGGGCAGAATGGCCTATTTCTGTGCTAAATCTTTTGGTGTTATGGTCTTATAACAGATTCCTGAGCCACAACACTGATGACCGTCCTCCAAGCAGAATATGACCCGTCGACAACCACTCTTTGCCTTCTGTGGACAAGCCAGTTCTGGATCCAAAAAGCAATGTCCCCTTGGATCCCATGCCTCCTTACTTTCACAATAAACCTTGCATAGAGTACATTATCAAATGCCTAAGGAGATTAAATTAAGGGCATGATCCAGGGGAATAAACTGAATTGGAGACGGACAACTGTCCACACAGTCCCATCACACAATTCCGGCGACAGACACTGTGTGAATCTACCTCAACACCTTCCCATCACACACTCCCAGGGTCAGACACTGAGTGAATCTACCTCCACACCGTCCCATCAAACAGTCCCGGGGTCAGACACAGAGTGAATCTCGCTCCTCACCGTACTGTCACACAATCAGTGGGTCAGACACAGAGTGAATCTCCATCCACACCGTCCCATCACAAACTCCTAGGGTCAGACACAGAGTGCATCTCCCTCCCCATCGTCCCATCAAAGACGGCTGGGGTCAGACACAGAGTAAATCACCATTCACACCTTCCCATCACATATTCCCGTGCTCAGACACTGAGTGAATCTACCTCCACACCGTCCCATCACACACTCCCGGTGTCAGACAAAGTGTGAATCTCGCTCCTCACCGTACCATATCACAATCGGTGGGTCAGACACGGAGTGAATCTCCATCCACACCGTCACATCACACACTCAAGGGGTCAGACACTGAGTGAATCTACCTTCACAATCTCCCATCGCAAACTCCCGGGATCAGAGACAGAGTGACTCTCGCTCCTCACTGTACCATCTCACAATCCGGGGGTCAGACACAGAGTGAATTTCCATCAACACCGTCACATCACAAACTCCCGAGGATAGACACAGAGAGAATCTCAGTCCACACAGCCACATCACACACACCCGGGGTCAGACACAGAATGAATCTGCATCCACACCGTCACATCACACACTCCCGGGGTCAGGCACTGTGTGAATCTACCTCCACACCGTCCCATCACACACTCCCGGGGTCAGACACAGAATGAATCTCAATCCACACAGAGCCATCACACATTTCCGGGGTCAGACACTGAGTGAATCTACTTGCACAACGTCCCATAACACAATCCCGGGGTCAGAGACTGAGTGAATCTCCGTCCACACCGGCCCATCTGACAATCCCGTGGTCAGACACAGAGTGAATCTCCATTCACACCGTCACATCACAAACTCCCGTGGTCAGACACAAAATGAAGCTCCCTCCACACGGTCCCATGACAAACTCCCGGGGTCAGACACTCAGTGAATCTCCCTCCACATCGTCCTATCACGAACTCCCGGGGTCAGGCACAGTGTGAATCTAGCTTCATACAATACCATCACAAACTCCCGGGGTCAGACTCAGAGTGACTCTACATCCATACGATCCCATTACACACTCTTGGGGGTCAGAGAGAGAGAGCGGAGCTCCCTCCACACGGTCCCAGCACTGAATACGTTGGTCAGACAGAGAGGGAATCTCATCCACGCCATCCCATGACAAACTCAGGGGGTAATACACTGAGTGAATCAGACTCCGCACCGTCCCATCACAAACACCCGGTGTCAGGGACAGAGTGAGTCTGCCTCGACACCTTCCCATCACACACTCCCGGGATCCGACAAAGAGTGAAACACCGACCACACCTTCCATTCACACTGTCCCGGTGTCACACCCAGAGGGAATCTCCCTCCATACGGTCCAATCACACACTCCGGTGGTCAGACACAATGTGAATCTCCCTCTACACCGTCCCATCACAGCGTCACGGGGTCAGACACAAAATGAATCTACCTTCATGCAATACGATCACAGACTCCCGGGGTGAGACACACAGTGAATCTCGCTCTACACCGTCCCATCACAAACTCCCGGGGTCAGACACGGAGTGAATCTCCCTACATACGGTCCCATCGCACACTCCGATGCCAGAAAGTGAGTGAATCTCCATCCACGCGGTCCCATCACAATCTCCCCGGGGTCAGACACTGAGTGAACCTCGCTCCTCACCGTACTGTCACACAATCAGTGGGTCAGACACACAGTGAATCTCCATCCACACCGTCCCATCACAAACTCCTGGGGTCAGACATAGAGTGAATCTCCATCCCCATCGTCCCATCAAAGACGGCTGGGGGCAGACACAGAGTAAGTCACCATTCACACCTTCCCATCACACATTCCCGGGCTCAGACACTGAGTGAATCTACCTCCACACCGTCCCATCACAAACTCCCGGGATCAGAGACAGAGTGAATCACACTCCACTCCATCCCATCACACACTGCCGGTGTCAGACAAAGTGTGAATCTCGCTGCTCACTGTACCATCTCACAATCCGTTGGTCAAACACGGAGTGAATCTCCATCCACACCGTCACATCACAAACTCCCGTGGTCAGGCACAGAGTGAATATCCATCCGCACCGTCCCATCACACACTCCCGGGGTCAGACACTGAGTGAATCTACCTCCACATCGTCGCATCACAAACTGCCGGGGTCAGAGTCAGAGTGAATCTCGCTCCTCACCGTACCATATGACAATCCGTGAGACAGACACAGAGTGAATTTCCATCCGCACCGTCACATCACACACTCCCGGGTTCAGACACAGATTGAATCACACTCCTCCCAGTCCCATCAGACACTCCACGTGTTAGAGACAGAGCGAGTCTCCCTCTACGCCGTCCCATAAAACACTACCGGGTTCAAACACAGTGAGAATCTCGATCCTTACATTCCGATCACACACACCCGGGGTCCGCCAAAGATTGAAACACCGACCAGACCTTCCATTCACACAGTCCCGGTGTCACACACCGTCTGAATCTCCCTCCACACCGTCCCATGACAGAATCACGGGGTCAGTCTCAGAGTGAATATACATCCATACGATCCCATCACACATTCCCGGGGTCAGACAGAGAGTGAAGCTCCCTCCACACGGTCCCATCATACACTACGGTGGTCAGACAGAGAGCGAATCTCATCCAGGCCGTACCATGACAAACTCCCGGGGACAGACACTGTGTGAATCTCGCTCCTCACTGCACCATCTCACAATCCGGGGGTCAGACACAGAGTGGATTTCCATCCACACCGTCACCTCACAAACTCCCGAGGTCAGACACCGAGTGAATCTCATTCCAGACCGCTACATCACCCACACCCGGGGTCAGACACAGAATGCATCTCCATCCACACTTTCACATCACACACTCCCGGGGACAGGCACTGTGTGAATCTGCCTCCACACCGTCCCATCACATACTCCCGGGGTCAGACACAACGTGAATCTTCCTCCAGACCGTCCCATCACACATTCCCCAGGTCAGAGACAAAGTGACTCTCGCTCCTCACTGTACCATCTCACAATCCGGGGGTCAGACACAGAGTGAATTTCCATCCACACCTTCACATCACAAACTCCCGAGGTCAGACACAGAGTGAATCTCATTCCACACCGCCACATCACACACACCCGGGGTCAGACACAGAATGCATCTCCATCCACACCGTCACATCACACACTCCCGGGGACAGGCACTGTGTGAATCTGCCTCCACACCGTCCCATCACATACTCCCGGGGTCAGACACAACGTGAATCTTCCTCCAGACCGTCCCATCACACATTCCCCAGGTCAGAGACAGAGTGACTCTCGCTCCTCACTGTACCATCTCACAATCCGGGGGTCAGACACAGAGTGAATTTCCATCCACACCGTCACATCACAAACTCCCGAGGTCAGACACAGAGTGAATCTCATTCCACACCGCCACATCACACACTCCCGGGTTCAGACACAGATTGAATCACACTCCTCACAGTCCCATCAGAAACTCCACGCGTCAGAGACAGAGTGAGTCTCCCTCGACGCCTTCCCATAAAACACTACCGGGTTCAAACACAGAGAGAATCTCGATCCTTACCTTCCGATCACACACACCCGGGGTCCGACAAAGATTGAAACACCGACCACACCTTCCATTCACACAGCCCCGGTGTCACACACAGTCTGAATCTCCCTCCACACCGTCCCATGACAGAATCACGGGGTCAGACTCAGAGTGAATCTACATCCATACGATCCCATCTCACATTCCCGGGGTCAGTCTCAGAGTGACTCTTCATTCATACGATCACATGACACACTGTCTGGGGTCAGACAGAGAGTGAAGCTCCCTCCGCATGGTCCCAGCACTCACTACGGTGGTCAGACAGAGAGGGAATCTCATCCACGCCGTCCCATGACAAACTCCCGGGGACAGACACAGAGTGACTCTCGCTCCTCACTGTACCATATTACAATCCTGGGGTCAGACACAGAGTGAATTTCCATCCACACCGTCACATCACAAACTCCCGAGGTCAGACACAGAGTGAAACTCATTCCACACCGCCACATCACAAACTCCCGAGGTCAGACACCGAGTGAATCTCATTCCACACCGCAACATCACACACACCCGGGGTCAGACACAGAATACATCTCCATCCACACCGTCACATCACACACTCCCTTGGTCAGGCATTGTGTGAATCTACCTCCACACCGTCCCATCACATACTCCCGGGGTTAGACACAAAGTGAATCTCCCTCCACACCTTCCGATCACACACTCCCCCGGTCAGCGACAGAGTGACTCTCGCTCATCACTGTACCATCTCACAATCCGGGGGTCAGACACAGAGTGAATTTCCATCCACACCGTCACATCACAAACTCCCGGGGTCAGGCACTGGGTGAATCTACCTCCACACCGTCCCATCACACACTCCCGGGGTCCGGCACAAAGTGAATCTCCCTCCACACCGTCCCTTCACACTCTCCCGGGGTCAGACACAGAATGAATCTCATTCCACACAGAGCCATCACACATTTCCGGGGTCAGACACTGAGTGAATCTACTTGCACAACTTCCCATAACACAATCCCTGGGTCAGAGACTGAGTGAATCTCCGTCCACACCGGCCCATCTGACCATCCCGTGGTCAGACACAGAGTGAATCTCCATTCACACCGTCACATCACAAAATCCCGTGGTCAGACACAAACTGAATCTCCCTACACGCCGTCCCATCACACACTCCCCGGGTCAGACACAGAATGAATCTCCATCCATACAGTCCGATCACACATTTTCGCGGTCATACACTGAGTGAATCTACCTGCACACCGTCCCATCACACAATCCCGGGGTCAGACACAGAATGAATCTCAATCCACACAGAGCCATCACACATTTCCGGGGTCAGACACTGAGTGAATCTACCTGCACAACGTCCCATCACACAATCCCGGGGTCAGACACTGAGTGAATCAGCCTCCACACCTACCCACATCACAGTCCCAGGGTCAGAAACAGAGTGCAACAGCTTCCACACCGTCCCATCACACACTCCCCGTGTCAGAGACGGAGTGAGTCTCCCTCTACGCCGTCCCATCAAACACTACCTTGTTCAAATACAGAGTGAATCTCCCTCCACATGGTCCCATCACAAACTCCCGGGGTCAGACACTGAGTGAATCTCCCTCCACACCGTCCCATCACAAACTCCCGGGGTCAGACACTGAGTGAATTACCCTCCACACCGTCCCATTACTAACTCCCGAGGTTAGACACAGTGTGAATCATGCTTCGTACAATACCATCACAAACTCCCGGGGTCAGACTCAGAGTGACTCTACATCCATACGATCCCATCTCACACTCTCGGGGTCAGACAGAGAGCGGAGCTCCCTCCACACGGTCCCAGCACTCACTACGTTGGTCAGACAGAGAGGGAATCTCATCCACGCCATCCCATGACAAACTCACGGGGTCAGACACTGAGTGAATCAGCCTCCGCACCGTCCCATCACACGCACCCGGTGTCAGGGACAGAGTGAGTCTGCCTCGACACCGTCACATCACACACTCCCGGTGTCAAACACAGAGTCAATATAGGTGCGCACCTTCCCATCACACACTCCCGGGGTCCGACAAAGAGTGAAACACCGACCACACCTTCCATTCACACTGTCCCGGTGTCAGACACAGAGGGAATCTCCCTCCACACGGTCCAATCCCACACTCCGGTGGTCAGACACAATGTGAATCTCCCTCTACACCGTCCCATCACAAACTCCCGGGGTCAGACACGGATTGAATCTCCCTACATAAGGGCCCATCCCACACTCCGATGCCAGACAGTGAGTGAATCTCCATCCACGCGGTCCCATCACAATCTCCCCGGGGTCAGACACTGAGTGAATCTCCCTCCACACCTGCCCATCACACACTCCCGGGGTCAGACACTGAGTGAATCTCCATCCACACCGTCCCATCACAAACTCCTGGGGTCAGACACAGAGTGAATCTCGCTCCTCACCGTACTGTCACACAATCAGTGGGTCAGACACAGAGTGAATCTCCATCCACACCGTCCCATCACAAACTCCTGGGGTCAGACACAGAGTGAATCTCCCTCCCCATCGTCCCATCAAAGACGGCTGGTTTCAGACACAGAGTAAATCACTATTCACACCTTCCCATCACACATTCCCGGGCTCAGACACTGAGTGATTCTACCTCCACACCGTCCCATGACAAACTTCCGGGATCAGAGACAGAGTGAATCTCACTCCACACCGTCCCATCACACACTCCCGGTGTCAGACAAAGTGTGAAGCTCGCTCCTCACCGTACCATCTCACAATCCGTGGGTCAGACACGGAGTGAATCTCCATCCACACCGTCACATCACAAACTCCCGAGGTCGGACACAGAGTGAATCTCATTCCACACCGCCACATCACACACTCCCGGGTTCAGACACAGATTGAATCACACTCCTCACAGTCCCATCAGACACTCCACGTGTCAGAGTGAGTATCCCTCTACGCCGTCCCATAAAACACTACCGGGTTCAAACAGAGAGAGAATCTCGATCCTTACCTTCCGATGACACACCCGGGCTCCGACAAAGATTGAAACACCGACCACAACTTCCATTCACACAGTCCCGGTGTCACACACAGTCTGAATCTCCCTCCACACGGTCCCATGACAGAATCACGGGGTCAGACTCAGAGTGAATATACATCCATACGATCCCATCACACATTCCCGGTGTCTGACAGAGAGTGAAGCTCCCTCCACACGGTCCCATCATACAATACGGTGGTCAGACAGAGACCGAATCTCATCCAGGCCGTACCATGTCAAACTCCCGGGGACAGAAACTGAGTGAATCTCGCTGCTCACTGTACCTTCTCACAATCCGGGGGTCAGACACAGAATGAATCTCCAGCCACACCGTCACATCACAAACTCCCGAGGTCAGACACAGAGTGAATCTCATTCCACACCGCCACATCACACTCTCCCGAGGTCAGACACCGAGTGAATCTCATTCCACACCGCAACATCACACACACCCGGGGTCAGACACAGAATACATCTCCATCCACACCGTCACATCACACACTCCCTTGGTCAGGCATTGTGTGAATCTACCTCCACACCGTCCCATCACATACTCCCGGGGTTAGACACAAAGTGAATCTCCCTCCACACCGTCCGATCACACACTCCCCCGGTCAGGGACAGAGTGACTCTCGCTCATCACTGTACCATCTCACAATCCGGGGGTCAGACACAGAGTGAATTTCCATCCACACCGTCACATCACAAACTCCCGGGGTCAGGCACTGGGTGAATCTACCTCCACACCGTCCCATCACACACTCCCGGGGTCCGGCACAAAGTGAATCTCCCTCCACACCGTCCCTTCACACTCTCCCGGGGTCAGACACAGAATGAATCTCAATCCACACAGAGCCATCACACATTTCCGGGGTCAGACAATGAGTGAATCTGCTTGCACAACTTCCCATAACACAATCCCTGGGTCAGAGACTGAGTGAATCTCCCTCCACACCGGCCCATCTGACCATCCCGTGGTCAGACACAGAGTGAATCTCCATTCACACCGTCACATCACAAAATCCCGTGGTCAGACACAAACTGAATCTCCCTACACGCCGTCCCATCACACACTCCCCGGGTCAGACACAGAATGAATCTCCATCCATACAGTCCGATCACACATTTTCGCGGTCATACACTGAGTGAATCTACCTGCACACCGTCCCATCACACAATCCCGGGGTCAGACACAGAATGAATCTCAATCCACACAGAGCCATCACACATTTCCGGGGTCAGACACTGAGTGAATCTACCTGCACAACGTCCCATCACACAATCCCGGGGTCAGACACTGAGTGAATCAGCCTCCACACCTACCCACATCACAGTCCCAGGGTCAGAAACAGAGTGCAACAGCTTCCACACCGTCCCATCACACACTCCCCGTGTCAGAGACGGAGTGAGTCTCCCTCTACGCCGTCCCATCAAACACTACCTTGTTCAAATACAGAGTGAATCTCCCTCCACATGGTCCCATCACAAACTCCCGGGGTCAGACACTGAGTGAATCTCCCTCCACACCTTCCCATCACAAACTCCCGGGGTCAGACACTGAGTGAATTACCCTCCACACCGTCCCATTACTAACTCCCGAGGTTAGACACAGTGTGAATCATGCTTCGTACAATACCATCACAAACTCCCGGGGTCAGACTCAGAGTGACTCTACATCCATACGATCCCATCTCACACTCTCGGGGTCAGACAGAGAGCGGAGCTCCCTCCACACGGTCCCAGCACTCACTACGTTGGTCAGACAGAGAGGGAATCTCATCCACGCCATCCCATGACAAACTCACGGGGTCAGACACTGAGTGAATCAGCCTCCGCACCGTCCCATCACACGCACCCGGTGTCAGGGACAGAGTGAGTCTGCCTCGACACCGTCACATCACACACTCCCGGTGTCAAACACAGAGTCAATATAGGTGCGCACCTTCCCATCACACACTCCCGGGGTCCGACAAAGAGTGAAACACCGACCACACCTTCCATTCACACTGTCCCGGTGTCAGACACAGAGGGAATCTCCCTCCACACGGTCCAATCCCACACTCCGGTGGTCAGACACAATGTGAATCTCCCTCTACACCGTCCCATCACAAACTCCCGGGGTCAGACACGGATTGAATCTCCCTACATAAGGGCCCATCCCACACTCCGATGCCAGACAGTGAGTGAATCTCCATCCACGCGGTCCCATCACAATCTCCCCGGGGTCAGACACTGAGTGAATCTCCCTCCACACCTGCCCATCACACACTCCCGGGGTCAGACACTGAGTGAATCTCCATCCACACCGTCCGATCACAAACTCCTGGGGTCAGACACAGAGTGAATCTCGCTCCTCACCGTACTGTCACACAATCAGTGGGTCAGACACAGAGTGAATCTCCATCCACACCGTCCCATCACAAACTCCTGGGGTCAGACACAGAGTGAATCTCCCTCCCCATTGTCCCATCAAAGACGGCTGGTTTCAGACACAGAGTAAATCACTATTCACACCTTCCCATCACACATTCCCGGGCTCAGACACTGAGTGATTCTACCTCCACACCGTCCCATGACAAACTTCCGGGATCAGAGACAGAGTGAATCTCACTCCACACCGTCCCATCACACACTCCCGGTGTCAGACAAAGTGTGAAGCTCGCTCCTCACCGTACCATCTCACAATCCGTGGGTCAGACACGGAGTGAATCTCCATCCACACCGTCACATCACAAACTCCCGAGGTCGGACACAGAGTGAATCTCATTCCACACCGCCACATCACACACTCCCGGGTTCAGACACAGATTGAATCACACTCCTCACAGTCCCATCAGACACTCCACGTGTCAGATTGAGTATCCCTTTACGCCGTCCCATAAAACACTACCGGGTTCAAACAGAGAGAGAATCTCGATCCTTACCTTCCGATGACACACCCGGGCTCCGACAAAGATTGAAACACCGACCACAACTTCCATTCACACAGTCCCGGTGTCACACACAGTCTGAATCTCCCTCCACACGGTCCCATGACAGAATCACGGGGTCAGACTCAGAGTGAATATACATCCATACGATCCCATCACACATTCCCGGTGTCTGACAGAGAGTGAAGCTCCCTCCACACGGTCCCATCATACAATACGGTGGTCAGACAGAGACCGAATCTCATCCAGGCCGTACCATGTCAAACTCCCGGGGACAGAAACTGAGTGAATCTCGCTGCTCACTGTACCTTCTCACAATCCGGGGGTCAGACACAGAATGAATCTCCATCCACACCGTCACATCACAAACTCCCGAGGTCAGACACAGAGTGAATCTCATTCCACACCGCCACATCACACTCTCCCGGGGTCAGACACAGAAAGAATCTCAATACACACAGAGCCATCACACATTTCCGGGTTCAGACACTGAGTGAATATACCTGCAGAACGTCCCATCACACAATCCCGGGGTCAGACACTGAGTGAATCAGCCTCCACACCGACCCACCTCACAGTCCCAGGGTCAGAAACAGAGTGCAACAGCTTCCACACCGTCCCATCACACACTCCCCGTGTCAGAGACGGAGTGAGTCTCCCTCTACGCCGTCCAATCAAACACTACTGTGTTCAAATACAGAGTGAATCTCCCTCCACATGGTCCCATCACAAACTCCCGGGGTCAGACACTGAGTGAATCTCCCTCCACACCGTCCCATCACAAACTCCCGGGGTCAGACACTGAGTGAATTACCCTCCACATCGTCCCATTACTAACTCCCGAGGTCAGACACAGTGTGAATCTTGCTTCGTACAATACCATCACAAACTCCCGGGGTCAGACTCAGAGTGACTCTACATCCATACGATCCCATCTCACACTCTCGGGGACAGACAGAGAGCGGAGCTCCCTCCACACGGTCCCAGCACTCACTACGTTGGTCAGACAGAGAGGGAATCTCATCCACGCCATCCCATGACAAACTCACGGGGTCAGACACTGAGTGAATCAGCCTCCGCACCGTCCCATCACACGCACCCGGTGTCAGGGACAGAGTCAATATAGGTGCGCACCTTCCCATCACACACTCCCGGGGTCCAACAAAGAGTGAAACACCGACCTCACCTTCCATTCACACTGTCCCGGTGTCAGACACAGAGGGAATCTCCCTCCATACGGTCCAATCCCACACTCCGGTGGTCAGACACAATGTGAATCTCCCTCTACACCGTCCCATCACAGAGTCACGGGGTCAGACACAGAATGAATCTACCTTCATGCAATACGATCACAGACTCCCGGGGTGAGACACAGAGTGAATCTCCCTCTACACCGTCCCATCACAAACTCCCGGGGTCAGACACGGATTGAATCTCCCTACATAAGGGCCCATCCCACACTCCGATGCCAGACAGTGAGTGAATCTCCATCCACGCGGTCCCATCACAATCTCCCCGGGGTCAGACACTGAGTGAATCTCCCTCCACACCTGACCATCACACACTCCCGGGGTCAGACACTGAGTGAATCTCCCTCCACACCTGCCCATCAAACAGTCACGGGGTCAGACACAGAGTGAATCTCGCTCCTCACCGTACTGTCACACAATCAGTGGGTCAGACACAGAGTGAATCTCCATCCACACCGTCCCATTACAAACTCCTGGGGTCAGACACAGAGTGAATCACCATTCACACCTTCCCATCACACATTCCCGGGCTCAGACACTGAGTGAATCTACCTCCACACCGTCCCATGACAAACTTCCGGGATCAGAGACAGTGTGAATCTCACTCCACACCGTCCCATCACACACTCCCGGTGTCAGACAAAGTGTGAAGCTCGCTCCTCACCGTACCATCTCACAATCCGTGGGTCAGACACGGCGTGAATCTGCATTCCACACCGCCACATCACACACTCCCGGGTTCAGACACAGATTGAATCACACTCCTCACAGTCCCATCAGACACTGCACGTGTCAGAGTGTGTCTCCCTCTACGCCGTCCCATAAAACACTACCGGGTTCAAACACAGAGAGAATCTCGATCCTAACCTTCCGATGACACACACCCGGGCTCCGACAAAGATTGAAACACCGACCACAACTTCCATTCACACAGTCCCGGTTTCACACACATTCTGAATCTCCCTCCAAACCGTCCCATGACAGAATCACGGGGTCAGACTCAGAGTGAATATACATCCATACGATCCCATCACACATTCCCGGGGTCTGACAGAGAGTGAAGCTCCCTCCACACGGTCCCATCATACAATACGGTGGTCAGACAGAGACCGAATCTCATCCAGGCCGTACCATGACAAACTCCCGGGGACAGACACTGAGTGAATCTCGCTACTCACTGTACCTTCTCACAATCCGGGGGTCAGGCACAGAGTGAATTTCCATCCACACGGTCACCTCACAAACTCCCGAGGTCAGACACCGAGTGAATCTCATTCCACACCGCCACATCACACAGACCCGGGGTCAGACACAGAATGCATCTCCATCCACACCGTCACATCACACACTCCCGGGGTCAGGCACTGTGTGAATCTACCTCCACACCTTCCCATCACACACTCCCGGGGTCAGGCACAAAGTGAATCTCCCTCCACACCGTCCCATCACACTCTCCCGGGGTCAGACACAGAATGAATCTCAATCCACACAGAGCCATCACACATTTCCGGGGTCAGACACTGAGAGAATCTACTTGCACAACTTCCCATAACACAATCCCGGGGTCAGAGACTGAGTGAATCTCCCTCCACACCGGCCCATCTGACAGTCCCGTGGTCAGACACAGAGTGAATCTCCATTCACACCGTCACATCACAAACTCCCGTGGTCAGACACAAAATGAATCTCCCTACACGCCGTCCCATTACTAACTCCCGAGGTCAGACACAGTGTGAATCTAGCTTCGTATAATACCATCACAAACTCCCGGGGTCAGACTCAGAGTGACTCTACATCCATACGATCCCATCTCACACTCTCGGGGTAAGACAGAGAGTGAAGCTCCCTCCACACGGTCCCATCATACAATACGGTGGTCAGACAGAGACCGAATCTCATCCAGGCCGTACCATGACAAACTCCCGGGAACAGAAACTGATTGGATCTCGCTGCTCTCTGTACCTTCTCACAATCCGGGGGTCAGACACAGAGTGAATTTCCATCCTCACCGTCACCTCACAAACTCCCGAGGTCAGACACCGAGTGAATCTCATTCCACACCGCCACATCACACAGACACGGGGTCAGACACAGAATGCATCTACATCCACACCGTCCCATCACACACTCCCGGGGTCAGATACAAAGTGAATCTCCCTCCACATCGTCCCATCACACACTCCCGGGGTCAGACACAGAATGAATCTCAATCCACACAGAGACATCACACATTTCCGGGGTCAGACACGGAGTGAATCTACCTGCACAACGTCCCATCACACAATCCTGGGGTCAGAGACTGAGTGAATCTCCTTCCACATCGGCCCATCTCACAATCCCGGGGTCGGACAAAGAGTGAATCTCCATTCACACCGTCACATCACAATCTCCTGTGCTCAGGCACTGAGTGAATCTACCTCCACACCGTCCCATCACAAACTCCCGGCGTCAGAGACAGAGTGAATCTCGCTCCTCACAGTACCATCTCACACTCCGGTGGTCAGAGAAAATGTGAATCTCCCTCCACACCGTCCCATCACAGAGTCACGGGGTCAGACACAGAATGAATCTACCTTCATGCAATACGATCACAGACTCCCGGGGTGAAACACAGTGAATCTTCCTGTACACCGTCCCATCACAAACTCCCGGGGTCAGACACGGAGTGAATCTTTTTTCATACGATCCCATCACACACTCTCGGGGGTCAGACAGAGAGTTAGGCTCCCTCCAAATGGTCCCAGCACTCACTACGGTGGTCAGACAGAGAGGGAATCTCATCCACGCCGTCCAATGACAAACTCAGCGGGTCTGACACTGAGTGAATCAGCCTCCGCACCGTCCAATCACACACACCCGTTGGCAGGGACAGAGTGTGTCTCCCTCTACAACGTCACATCACACACTCCCGGTGTCAAACACTGAGTCAATATAGGTGCGCACCTTCCCATCACAGACTCCCGGGGACACACAGAGAGTGAATATCCATCCTCACCTTCCCATCACCCACTCCCGGGATCCGACAAACTGTGAAACACCGACCACACATTCAATTCACACTGTACCGGTGTCACACACATGGGGAATCTCTCTCCATACGGTCCCATCACACACTCTCGGTGGTCAGACAAAATGTGAATCTCCCTCCACACCGTCCCATCACAGAGTCACGTGGTCAGACACAGAATGAATCTACCTTCATGCAATACGACCACAGACTCCCGGAGTGAGACACACAGTGAATCTCCCTCTACACCGTCCCATTACAAACTCCCGGTGTCAGACAAGGAGTGAATCTCCCTCCACACCTTCCCATCACACATTCCCGGTGTCAGACACTGAGTGAATCTCCCTACACACCTTCGCATCACAGTCTCACGGAGTCAGACACAGAGTGACTCTCCCTCTACGCAGTCCCATCAAACAATACCGAGTTCTAACACAGAGTGAATCTCCCTTAGCATGGTCCCATTACACACTACGGTGGTCAGACACAGAGTGACTCTCCCTCCAGGCCATCCCCTCACACACTCCCGGGGTCAAACACAGACTGAATTTCATTCCATGTCGTTCCATCACACTCTCCGGCGGTCAGACAAAGTGTGAATCTACCTCCACACGGTCCGGTCATTCACTCCCGAGGTAGACACATACTGAATCTTCCTCCACACAGTCTCACCACAAACTCCCGTGGTCAGACACAGAGTGAATCTCCCTCCATACAGACCCATCACACACTCCCGCGTTTAGAAAGAGAGTGAATATCCCTCCAGAACGTCCCATCACACACTTCCCGGGTCAGACACTGATTGAATTACCTTCATCACTGTCCCATCAGTCACTCCACGTGTCAGAGACATAGTGAGTCTCCCTCTACGCTGTCCCATCAAACACTACCGGGTTCAAACACAGAGAGAATCTCGATCCACACATTCCGGTCACACACACCCGTGTTCCGACAAAGAGTGAAACACCGACCACACCTTCCATTCACACAGTCCCGGTGTCACACACAGTCTGAATCTCCCTCCACACCGTCCCATGAAATAATCACGGGGTCAGACTCAGAGTGAATATACATCCATACGATCCCATCAAACATTCCCGGGGTCAGACAGAGAGTGAAGCTCCCTCCACACGGTCCCAGCACACACTACGGTGGTCAGACAGAGAGGGAATTTCATCCACGCCGTCCCATGACTAACACACCGGCTCAGACACTGAGTGAATCAGCCTCCGCACTGTCCCATCACACTGACCCGGTGTCAGGGACAGAGGGAGCCTTCCTCTACACCTTCAGATCACACACTCCCGGTGTCAAAAACAGAGTCAATATAGGTGCGCACCGTCCCATCACAGAATCACGGGGACACACTTAGAGTGAATATCCATCCACACCTTTCCATCACAAAATTCCGGGGTCACACACAGAATAAATCTCTACCCTCACCTTCCCATCACTCAATCCCGGAGTCCGACAAAGTGTGAAACACCGGCCACACCTTCCATTCACACTGTCCCGATGTCACACACAGAGGGAATCTCCCTCCATACGGTCCAATCACACACTCCGGTGGTCAGACACAATGTGAATCTCCCTCCACACCGTCGCATCACGGAGTCACGTGGTCAGACACATAATGAATCTACCTTCATGCAATACGATCACAGACTCCCGGGGTGAGACACACAGTGAATCTCCCTCTACACCGTCCCATCACAAACTCCCGGCGTCAGACACGGAGTGAATCTCCCTACATACGGGCCTATCCCACACTCCGATGCCAGACAGTGAGTGCATCTCCCTCCACGCGGTCCCATCACAATCTCCCCGGGGTCAGACAGAGAGTGAATCTCCCTCCACACGGTCCCGTCACACACTACGGTGGTCAGACAGAGAGTCAATCACATCCACCCCGTCCCATTGCATAATCCCGGGGTCAGACAGAGAGTGAATCTTCCTCCAGGCCGTCCCCTCACACCCTCCCGGGGTCAAACACAGACTGAATCTCATTCCACGTCGTTCCATCACACTCTCCCGCGGTCAGACAAAGTGTGAATCTACCTGCACACGGTCCCATCACTCACTCCCGGTGTAGACACATACTGAATCTTCCTCCACACCGTCTCACCACAAACTCCCGTGGTCAGGCACAGAGTGAATCTCACTCCATTCGGTCACATCACACATTCCCGCGGTCAGAAACAGATTAAATCTCGATCCTCACCTTCCCATCACCCACTCCCGGGCTCCGACAAAGTGTGAAACACCGACCACACATTCCCTTCACACTGTACCGGTGTCACACACATGGCGAATCTCCCTCCATACGGTCCCATCACACACTCCGGTGGTCAGAAAAATGTGAATCTCCCTCCACACCGTCCCATCACACAGTCACGGGGTCAGACACAGAATGAATCTACCTTCATGCAATACGCCACAGACTCCCGGAGTGAGACACACAGAGAATCTCCCTCTACACCGTACCATCACAAACTCCCGGGGTCAGACAAGGAGTGAATCTCCCTCCACACCATCCCATCACACATTCCCGGGGTCAGACAAGGAGTGAATCTCCCTCCACACCTTCCCATCACACATTCCCGGGGTCAGACAAGGAGTGAATCTCCCTCCACACCTTCCCATCACACATTCCCGGGGTCAGACACAGAGTGAATCTCCCTCCACACCGTCCCATCACAGAGTCACGGGGTCAGACACAGAATGAATCTACCTTCATGCAATACGCCACAGACTCCCGGAGTGAGACACACAGAGAATCTCCCTCTACACCGTACCATCACACACTCCAGGGGTCAGACACAGAGTGAATCTCCCTCCACACCTTCGCATCACAGACTCACGGCGTCAGACACAGAGTGAATCTCCCTCTACGCAGTCCCATCAAACAATACCGAGTTCAAACACAGAGTGAATCTCCCTCAACACGGTCCCATCACACACTCCCGCGTCAGACAGAGAGTGAATCTCCCTCCACACTGTCCCATCACACACTACGGTGGTCAGACAGAGAGTGACTCTCCCTCCAGTCCGTCCCCTCACCCGCTCCCGGGGTCAAACACAGACTGAATCTCATTCCACGTCGTTCCATCACACTCTACGGCGGTCAGACAACGTGTGAATCTACCTCCACACGGTCCGATCATTCACTGCCGAGGTAGACACATACTGAATCTTCCTCCACACCGTCTCACCACAAACTCCCGGCGTCAGACACGGAGTGAATCTCCCTACATACGGGCCTGTCCCACACTCCGATGCCAGACAGTGAGTGTATCTCCCTCCACGAGGTCCCATCACAATCTCCCCGGGGTCAGACACTGAGTGAATCTCCCTCCACACCTTCGCATCACAGACTCACGGCGTCAGACAGAGAGTGAATCTCCCTCTACGCAGTCCCATCAAACAATACAGAGTTCAAACACAGAGGGAATCTCCCTGAACACGGTCCCATCACATACTCCCGAGGTCAGACAGAGAGTGAATCTCCCTCCACACGGTCCCGTCACACACTACGGTGGTCAGACAGAGAATCAATCACATCCACCCCGTCCCATTGCAAAATCCCGGGGTCAGACAGAGAGTGAATCTTCCTCCAGGCCGTCCCCTCACACCCTCCCGGGGTCAAACACAGACTGAATCTCATTCCACGTCGTTCCATCACACTCTCCCGCGGTCAGACAAAGTGTGAATCTACCTGCACACGGTCCCATCACTCACTCCCGGTGTAGACACATACTGAATCTTCCTCCACACCGTCTCACCACAAACTCCCGTGGTCAGGCACAGAGTGAATCTCACTCCATTCGGTCGCATCACACATTCCCGCGATCAGAAACAGATTAAATCTCGATCCTCACCTTCCCATCACCCACTCCCGGGCTCCGACAAAGTGTGAAACACCGACCACACATTCAATTCACACTGAACCGGTGTCACACACATGGGGAATCTCCCTCAATACGGTCCCATCACACACTCTCGGTGGTCAGACAAAATGTGAATCTCCCTCCACACCGTCCCATCACACAGTCACGACGTCAGACACAGAATGAATCTACCTTCATGCAATACGACCACAGACTCCCGGAGTGAGACACACAGTGAATCTCCCTCTACACCGTCCCATTACAAACTCCCGGTGTCAGACAAGGAGTGAATCTCCCTCCACACCTTCCCATCACACATTCCCGGTGTCAGACAGTGAGTGAATCTCCCTGCACGCGGTCCCATCACTATCTCCCCGGGGTCAGACACTGAGTGAATCTCCCTCCACACCTTCCCATCACACATTCCCTGAGTCAGACACTAAGTGAATCTCCCTCCACACCTTCGCATCACAGACACACGGCGTCAGACAGAGAGTGACTCTCCCTCTACGCAGTCCCATCAAACAATACCGAGTTCTAACACAGAGTGAATCTCCCTCAACACGGTCCCAACACACACTCCCGTGTCAGACAGAGAGTGAATCTCCCTCCACACGGTCCCATTACACACTACGGTGGTCAGACACAGAGTGACTCTCCCTCCAGGCCATCCCCTCACACACTCCCGGGGTCAAACACAGACTGAATTTCATTCCATGTCGTTCCATCACACTCTCCGGCGGTCAGACAAAGTGTGAATCTACCTCCACACGGTCCCATCACTCACTCCCGAGGTAGACACACACTGAATCTTCCTCCACACCGTCTCACCACAAACTCCCGTGGTCAGACACAGAGTGAATCTCCCTCCATACAGACCCATCACACACTCCCGCGTTTAGAAAGAGAGTGAATATCCCTCCAGAACGTCCCATCACACACTTCCCGGGTCAGACACAGATTGAATCACCTTCATCACAGTCCCATCAGTCACTCCACGTGTCAGAGACATAGTGAGTCTCCCTCTACGCCGTCCCATCAAACACTACCGGGTTCAAACACAGAGAGAATCTCGATCCACACCTTCCGATCACACACACCCGGGGTCCGACAAAGATTGAAATACCGACCACACTTTCCATTCACACAGCCCCGGTGTCACACACAGTCTGAATCTCCCTCCACACCGTCCCATGAAAGAATCACGGGGTCAGACTCAGAGTGAATATACATCCATACTATCCCATCACACATTCCCGGTGTCAGACAGAGAGTGTAGCTCCCTCCACACGGTCCCAGCACACACTAGGATGGTCAGACAGAGAGGGAATTTCATCCACGCCGTCCCATGACTAACACACCGGGTCAGACACTGAGTGAATCAGCCTCCGCACCGTCCCATCACACAGACCCGGTGTCAGGGACAGAGGGAGCCTCCCTCTACACCGTCAGATCACACACTCCTGGTGTCAAAAACAGAGTCAATATAGGTGCGCACCGTCCCATCACAGAATCCCGGGGACACACTTCGAGTGAATATCCATCCACGCCTTTCCATCACAAAATCCCGGGTCACACACAGAATAAATCTCTATCCTCACCTTCCCATCACTCAATCCCGGGGTCCGACAAAGAGTGAAACACCGGCCACACCTTCCATTCACACAGTCACGGTGTCACACACAGAGGGAATCTCCCTTCATACGGTCCAATCACACACTCCGGTGGTCAGACACAATGTGAATTTCCCTCTACACCGTCCCATCACAAACTCCCGGCGTCAGACACGGAGTGAATCTCCCTACATACGGGCCTGTCCCACACTCCGATGCCAGACAGTGAGTGTATCTCCCTCCACGAGGTCCCATCACAATCTCCCCGGGGTCAGACACTGAGTGAATCTCCCTCCACACCTTCGCACCACAGACTCACGGCGTCAGACAGAGAGTGAATCTCCCTCTACGCAGTCCCATCAAACAATACAGAGTTCAAACACAGAGGGAATCTCCCTGAACACGGTCCCATCACATACTCCCGAGGTCAGACAGAGAGTGAATCTCCCTCCACACGGTCCCGTCACACACTACGGTGGTCAGACAGAGAGTCAATCACATCCACCCCGTCCCATTGCAAAATCCCGGGGTCAGACAGAGAGTGAATCTTCCTCCACACGGTCCCATCACACACTACGGTGGTCAGACAAAGAGTGACTCACCCTCCAGGCCGTCCCCTCACACCCTCCCGGGGTCAAACACAGACTGAGTCTCATTCCACGTCGTTCCATCACACTCTCCCGCGGTCAGACAAAGTGTGAATCTACCTCCACACGGTCCCATCACTCACTCCCGGGGTAGACACATACTGAATCTTCCTCCACACCGTCTCACCGCAAACTCCCGTGGTCAGGCACTGAGTGAATCTCCCTCCATACGGTCCCATCACACATTCCCGGGGTCAGACAGAGAGTTAACCTCCCTCCACACCGTCCCAACACACACTCCCGGGGTCAGGCACAGATTGAATCACCCTCCTCACAGTCCCATCAGTCACTCCAAGTGTCAGAGACAGAGTGAGTCTCCCGCTACGCCGTCCCATCGAACACTATCGGGTTCAAACACAGAGAGAATCTCGATCCTCACCTTCCGATCACACACACCCGGGGTCCGAAAAAGATAGAAATACCGACCACACCTTCCATTCACACAGTCCCTGTGTCACACAGAGTCTGAATCTCCCTCCACACCGTCCCATGACAGAATCACGGGGTCAGACACAGAATGAATCTCCATCCACACCGTAACATCACACACTCCCGGGGTCAGGCACTGTGTGAATCTACCTCCACACCGTCCCATCACAAACTCTCTGGGTCAGACTCAAAGTGAATCTCCCTCCAGCCCGTCCCATCACACACTCCCGGGTTCAGAAACAGAATGAATCTCAATCCACACAGAACCATCACACATTTCCGGGGTCAGACACTGAGTGAATCTCCCTCCTCACTGTACCATCTCACAATCCGGGGGTCAGACACAATAGTGAATTTCCATCCACACCGTCCCATCACAAACTCCCTGGGTCAGACACGGAGTGAATCTCCATCCATACGGGCCCATCCCACACTCCGATAACAGACAGTGAGTGAATCTCCCTCCACGCGGTCCCATCACAATCTCCCCGGGGTCAGACACTGAGTGTATCTCCCTCCACACCTGCCCATCACACATTCTCGGAGGCATACATAGAGTGAATCTCCCTCCACACCTTCGCATCACAGACTCACGGCGTCAGACACAGAGTGAATCTCCCTTTACGCTGTCCCTTCAAACAATACCGAGTTCAAACACAGAGTGAATCGCCCTCAGCACGGTCCCATTACACGCTCACGGGGTCACACAGAGATTGAATCTTTCTCCACAAGGTCCCGTCACACACTACGGTGGTCAGACAGAGAGTCAATCTCATCCACCCCGTCCCATGACAAAATCCCGTGGTCAGACAGAGAGTGAACCTTCCTCCACACGGTCCCATCACACACTACGGTGGTCAGACACAGAGTGACTCACCCTCCAGGCCGTCCCCTCACACACTCCCGGGGTCAAACACAGACTGAATCTCATTCCACGTCGACCCATCACACTCTCCCGCGGTCAGACAAAGTGTGAATCTACCTCCACTCGGTCCCATCACTCACTCCCGGGGTGGACACATACTGAATCTTCCTCCACACCGTCTCACCACAAACTCCCGTGGTGAGTCACAGAGTGATTCTCCCTCAATACGGACCCATCACACATTCCTGGGGTCAGACAGAGAGTTATCCTCCCTCCACACCGTCCCAACACACACTCCCGTAGTCAGACACAGATTGAATAACCCTCCTCACAGTCCCATCATTCACTCCACGTGTCAGAGACAGAGTGAGTCTCCCTCTACGCCGTCCCATCAAACACTACCGGGTTCAAACACAAAGAGAATCTCGATCGACACCTTCCGATCACACACACCCGGGGTCCGGCAAAGAGTGAAACACCGACCAAACCTTCCATTCACACAGTCCCGATGTCACACACAGTCTGAATCTCCCTCCATACGGTCCAATCACACACTCCGGTGGTCAGACACAATGTGAATCTCCCTCCAAACCGTCCCATCAGAGAGTTACGGGGTCCGACACAGAATGAATCTACCTTCATGGAATAGGATCACAGACTCCCGGGGTGTGACACACTGTGAATCTCCCTCTACACCGTCCCATCACAAAATCCCGGGGTCAGACACTGAGTGAATATCCCTCCACACTGTCCCGTCACACACTACGGTGGTCAGACAGAGAGTCAATCTCATCCACCCCGTCCCATTACAAAATCCCGGGTTCCGACAAAGAGTGTAACACCGACCAAACCTTCCATTCACACAGTCCCGGTGTCACACACAGTCTGAATCTCCCTCCACACCGTCCCATGACAGAATCACGGGGTCAGACTCAGAGTGAACCTACATCCATACGATCCCATCACACATTCCCGGGGTCAGACAGAGAGTGAAGTTCCCTCCACACGGTTCCAGCACACACTACGGTGGTCAGATAGAGAGGGAATTTCATCCAAGCCGTCCCATGACAAACTCACGCGTCAGACACTGAGTGAATCAGCCTCCGCACCGTCCCATCACACAGACCCGCTGTCAGGGACAGAGGGAGTCTCCCTCTACACCGTCAGATCACACATTCCCGGTGTCAAACACAGAGTCAGTATAGGTGCGCACCGTCCCATCACAGACTCACGGGGACACATTTAGAGTGAATATCCATCCACGCCTTTCCATCACACAATCCCGCGGACACACACAGATGAAATCTCTATCCTCACCTTCTCATCACACAATCCGACAAAGTGTGAAACACCGACCATACCTTCCATTCACACTGGCCCGGTGTCACACACAGAGGGAATCTCCCTCCATACGTTCCAATCACACACTCCGGTGGTCAGACACAATGTGAATCTCCCTCCACACCGTCCCAACACAGAGTCACGGGGTCCGACACAGAATGAATCTACCTTCATGCAATACGATCACAGACTCCCGGGGTGAGACACACTGTGAATCTCCCTCTACACCGTCCCATCACACACTCCCGGGGTCAGACAGAGAGTGAATCTCCCTCCACACGGTCCCGTCACACACTACGGTGGTCAGACAGAGAGTCAATCTCATCCACCCCGTCCCATTAGAAAATCCGGGGGTCAGACAGAGAGTGAATCTTCCTCCACACTGTCCCATCACACATTCCGGTGGTCAGACACAGAATGTCTCACCATCCAGGCCGTCCCCTCACACCCTCCCGGGGTCAAACACAGACTGAATCTCATTCCACGTCGTTCCATCACACTCTCCCGCGGTCAGACAAAGTGTGAATCTACCTCCACACGGACCCATCACTCACTCCCGGGGTAGACACATACTGAATCTTCCTCCACACCGTCTCACCACAAACTACCGTGGTCAGGCACAGAGTGAATCTCCCTCCATACGGTCCCATTACACATTCCCGGGGTCAGACAGACAGTTACCCTTCCTCCACACCGTCCCAACACACACTCCCGTGGTCAGACACAGATTGAATCACCCTCCTCACAGTCCTATCAGTCACTCCACCTGTGAGAGACAGGGTGAGTCTCCCTCTACGCCGTCCCATCAAACACTACCGTGTTCAAACACAGAGAGAATCTCGATCCTCACCTTCCGATCACACACACCCGGGGTCCGACAAAGATTGAAACACCGACCACACATTCCATTCACACAGCCCCTGTGTCACACAGAGTCTGAATCTCCCTCCACACCGTCCCATGACAGAATCACGGGGTCAGACACAGAATGAATCTCACTCCACTCCTTCCCATCACACACTCCCGGGGTCTGACAAAGAGTGAAACACCGAACACACCTTCCATTCACACTTTCCCGGTATCACAAACAGACGGAATCTCCCTCCATACGGTCCAATCACATATTCCGCTGGTCAGACTAAATGTGAATCTCCCTCCACACCGTCCCATCACAGAGTCACGGGGCAAGAAACAGAATGAATCTACCTTCATGCAATACGATCACAGAGTCCCAGGGTGAGACACACAGTGAATCTCCCTCTACACCGTCCCATTACACATTCCCGGAGTCAGACACTGAGTGAATCTCCCTCCACACCTTCGCATCACAGACTCACGGCGTCAGACACAGAGTGAATCTCCCTTTACGCAGTCCCATCACACACTCCCGGGGTCAGACAAAGAGTGAATCTCATCCACCCCGTCCCATGACAAAATCCCGGGATCAGACAGAGAGTGAAGCTCCCTCCACACGGTCCAATCACACACTCCAGTTGTCAGACACAGAGTGACTCACCCTCCAGGCCGTCCCCTCACACACTCCCGGGGTCAAACACAGACTGAATCTCATTCCACGTCGTTCTATCACACTCTTCCGCGGTCGAACAAAGTGTGAATCTACCTCCACACGGTCCCATCACTCACTCCCGGGGTAGACACATACTGAATCTTCCTCCACACCGTCTCACCACAAACTCCCGTGGTCAGGCACAGAGTGAATCTCCCTCCATACCGTCCCATCACACATTCCCGGGGTCAGACAGAGAGTTAAACTCCCTCCGCACCGTCCCAACACACAATCCCGTGGTCAGACACAGATTGAATCACACTCCTCACAGTCCCATCAGTCACCCCACGTGTCAGAGACAGAGTGAGTCTCCCTCTACGCCGTCCCATCAAACACTACCGGGTTCAAATATAGAGAGAATCTCGATCCTTACCTTCCGATCACACACACCCGGGGTCCGACAAATATTTAAACACCGACCACACCTTCCATTCACACAGTCCCGGTGTCACACACAGTCTGAATCTCCCTCCACACCGTCCCATGACAGAATCACGGGGTCAGACTCAGAGTGAATATACATCCATACGATCCCATCACAAACTCCCGTGGTCAGACACAGAATGAATCTCCCTACACACCGTCCCATCACACACTCCCCGGGTCAGACACTGAGTGAATCTACCCCCTCACCGTCCCATCACAAACTCCCGGGGTCAGAGACAGAGTGAATCTCATTCCACACCGCCACATCACACACTCGGGGTCAGACACAGAATGAATCTCCATCCACACCGTCACATCACAAACTCCCGAGGTCAGACACAGAGTGAATCTCATTCCACACCGCCACATCACACACTCCCAGGGACAGGCACTGTGTGAATCTACCTCCACACCGTCCCATCACACACTCCCGTGGTCAGACACAGATGAATCTCAATCCACACAGAGCCATCACACATTTCCGGGGTCAGACACTGACTGAATCTACCTGCACAACGTCCCATCACACAATCCCGGGGTTAGACACAGAGTGAATCTCCATTCACACCGTCAGATCACAAAGTCCCGTGGTCAGACACAAAATGAATCTCCCTACACACCGTCCCATCACACACTCCCCGGGTCAGACACAGAATGAATCTCCATCCACACAGTCCGATCACACATTTTCACGGTATTACACTGAATGAAGCTACCTGCACACCGTCACATCACAAACTCCCGAGGTCAGACACAGAATGAATCTCCCTACACACCGTCCCATCACACACTCCCCGGGTCAGACACTGAGTGAATCTACCCCCTCACCGTCCCATCACAAACTCCCGGGGTCAGAGACAGAGTGAATCTCATTCCACACCGCCACATCACACACTCGGGGTCAGACACAGAATGAATCTACCTTCATGCAATACGATCACAGACTCCCGGGGTGAGACACACTGTGAATCTCCCTCTACACCGTCCCATCACACACTCCCGGGGTCAGACAGAGAGTGAATCTCCCTCCACACGGTCCCGTCACACACTACGGTGGTCAGACAGAGAGTCAATCTCATCCACCCCGTCCCATTAGAAAATCCGGGGGTCAGACAGAGAGTGAATCTTCCTCCACACTGTCCCATCACACATTCCGGTGGTCAGACACAGAATGTCTCACCATCCAGGCCGTCCCCTCACACCCTCCCGGGGTCAAACACAGACTGAATCTCATTCCACGTCGTTCCATCACACTCTCCCGCGGTCAGACAAAGTGTGAATCTACCTCCACACGGACCCATCACTCACTCCCGGGGTAGACACATACTGAATCTTCCTCCACACCGTCTCACCACAAACTACCGTGGTCAGGCACAGAGTGAATCTCCCTCCATACGGTCCCATTACACATTCCCGGGGTCAGACAGACAGTTACCCTTCCTCCACACCGTCCCAACACACACTCCCGTGGTCAGACACAGATTGAATCACCCTCCTCACAGTCCTATCAGTCACTCCACCTGTGAGAGACAGGGTGAGTCTCCCTCTACGCCGTCCCATCAAACACTACCGTGTTCAAACACAGAGAGAATCTCGATCCTCACCTTCCGATCACACACACCCGGGGTCCGACAAAGATTGAAACACCGACCACACATTCCATTCACACAGCCCCTGTGTCACACAGAGTCTGAATCTCCCTCCACACCGTCCCATGACAGAATCACGGGGTCAGACACAGAATGAATCTCACTCCACTCCTTCCCATCACACACTCCCGGGGTCTGACAAAGAGTGAAACACCGAACACACCTTCCATTCACACTTTCCCGGTATCACAAACAGACGGAATCTCCCTCCATACGGTCCAATCACATATTCCGCTGGTCAGACTAAATGTGAATCTCCCTCCACACCGTCCCATCACAGAGTCACGGGGCAAGAAACAGAATGAATCTACCTTCATGCAATACGATCACAGAGTCCCAGGGTGAGACACACAGTGAATCTCCCTCTACACCGTCCCATTACACATTCCCGGAGTCAGACACTGAGTGAATCTCCCTCCACACCTTCGCATCACAGACTCACGGCGTCAGACACAGAGTGAATCTCCCTTTACGCAGTCCCATCACACACTCCCGGGGTCAGACAAAGAGTGAATCTCATCCACCCCGTCCCATGACAAAATCCCGGGATCAGACAGAGAGTGAAGCTCCCTCCACACGGTCCAATCACACACTCCAGTTGTCAGACACAGAGTGACTCACCCTCCAGGCCGTCCCCTCACACACTCCCGGGGTCAAACACAGACTGAATCTCATTCCACGTCGTTCTATCACACTCTTCCGCGGTCGAACAAAGTGTGAATCTACCTCCACACGGTCCCATCACTCACTCCCGGGGTAGACACATACTGAATCTTCCTCCACACCGTCTCACCACAAACTCCCGTGGTCAGGCACAGAGTGAATCTCCCTCCATACCGTCCCATCACACATTCCCGGGGTCAGACAGAGAGTTAAACTCCCTCCGCACCGTCCCAACACACAATCCCGTGGTCAGACACAGATTGAATCACACTCCTCACAGTCCCATCAGTCACCCCACGTGTCAGAGACAGAGTGAGTCTCCCTCTACGCCGTCCCATCAAACACTACCGGGTTCAAATATAGAGAGAATCTCGATCCTTACCTTCCGATCACACACACCCGGGGTCCGACAAATATTTAAACACCGACCACACCTTCCATTCACACAGTCCCGGTGTCACACACAGTCTGAATCTCCCTCCACACCGTCCCATGACAGAATCACGGGGTCAGACTCAGAGTGAATATACATCCATACGATCCCATCACAAACTCCCGTGGTCAGACACAGAATGAATCTCCCTACACACCGTCCCATCACACACTCCCCGGGTCAGACACTGAGTGAATCTACCCCCTCACCGTCCCATCACAAACTCCCGGGGTCAGAGACAGAGTGAATCTCATTCCACACCGCCACATCACACACTCGGGGTCAGACACAGAATGAATCTCCATCCACACCGTCACATCACAAACTCCCGAGGTCAGACACAGAGTGAATCTCATTCCACACCGCCACATCACACACTCCCAGGGACAGGCACTGTGTGAATCTACCTCCACACCGTCCCATCACACACTCCCGTGGTCAGACACAGATGAATCTCAATCCACACAGAGCCATCACACATTTCCGGGGTCAGACACTGACTGAATCTACCTGCACAACGTCCCATCACACAATCCCGGGGTTAGACACAGAGTGAATCTCCATTCACACCGTCAGATCACAAAGTCCCGTGGTCAGACACAAAATGAATCTCCCTACACACCGTCCCATCACACACTCCCCGGGTCAGACACAGAATGAATCTCCATCCACACAGTCCGATCACACATTTTCACGGTATTACACTGAATGAAGCTACCTGCACACCGTCACATCACAAACTCCCGAGGTCAGACACAGAGTGAATCTCGCTCCTCACTGTACCATCTCACAATCCGGGGGTCAGACACAGAGTGAATTTCCATCCACACCGTCACATCACAAACTCCCGAGGTCAGACACAGAGTGAATCTCATTCCACCACGCCACATCACACACTCCCGGGGTCAGACACAGAATGAATCTCCATCCACACCGTCACATCACACAATCCCGGGGACAGGCACTGTGTGAATCTACCTCCACACCGTCCCATCACACACTCCCGGGGTCAGACACAAAGTGAATCTCCCTCCACACCGTCCCATCACACACTCCCGGGGTCAGACACAGAATGAATCTCAATCCACACAGAGCCATCACACATTTCCGGGGTCAGACACAGAGTGAATCTCCATTCACACCGTCAGATCACAAAATCCCGTGGTCAGACACAAAATGAATCTCCCTACACACCGTCCCATCACACACTCCCAGGGTCAGACACAGAATGAATCTCCATCCACACAGTCCGATCACACATTTTCGTGGTCATACACTGAATGAATCTACCTGCACACCGCCACATCATACACTCGAGGGGTCAGACACAGAATGAATCTCAATACACACAGAGCCATCACACATTTCCGGGGTGAGACACTGAGTGACTCTACATGCACAACGTCCCATCACACAATACCGGGGTCAGACACTGAGTGAATCAGCCTCCACACCTACCCATCTCACAGTCCCAGGGTCAGACACAGAGTGCAAGAGCTTCCACACCGTCCCATCACACACTCACCGTGTCCGAGACGGAGTGAGTCTCCCGCTGTGCCGTCCCATCAAACACTACTGGGTTCAAACACAGAGTGAATCTCCCTCCAAACGGTCCCATCACACACTCCGGTGCTCGGACAGAGGGTGAATCTCCCTCCACGCCTTTCCATCACAAACTCCCGGGGTCAGACACTGAGTGAATCTCCCTCCACACCGTCCCATCACCAACTCCCGGGGTCAGACACAGTGTGAATCTAGCTTCATACAATACCAATGCAATGCTCCTCAGACAGGATGAAGAGGTCAATACTCCCCAATGCCATTAGGCTTTACAATTCTACCTCCAGGACTTAAGAACTTTTTAAAAGCTATTAATGCTTTTCGAGACGGTGATTTAGATGCATATCATATTTTTTTACTGAGTTAAGTATTGTATGTAATTAGTTTTGCTACAGCAAGTGTATGGGACATTGGAAAAAAGTTGAATTTCCCCATGGGGATGAACAAAGTATCTATCTATCTATCTATCACAAACTCCCGGGGTCAGACTCAGAGTGAATCTACATACATACGATCCCATCACACATTTTCGGGGTCAGACAGAGAGCGGAGCTCCCTCCACACGGTCCCAGCACTCACTACGGTGGTCAGACAGAGAGGGAATCTCATCCACGCCATCCCATGACAAACTCACGGGGTCAGACACTGAGTGAATCAGCCTCCGCACCGTCCCATCACAAACACCCGGTGTCTGGTACAGAGTGAGTCTGCCTCTACACCGTCACATCACACACTCCCGGAGTCAAACACAGAGTCAATATAGGTGCGCACCTTCCCATCACACTCTCCCGGGGTCCGACAAAGAGTGAAACACCGACCACACCTTCTATTCACACTGTCCCGGTGTCACACACAGTCTGAATCTCCCTCCACACCGTCCCAAGACAGTATCACGGGGTGAAACTCAGGGTGAATCTACATCCATACGATTCCATCTCACATACCCGGGGTCAGACTCAGAGTGAATACTCATTCATACGATCCCATCACACACTCTCGGTGTCAGACAGAGAGTGAAGCTCCCTCCACACGGTCCCAGCACTCACTACTACGGTGGTCAGACAGAGAAGGAATTTCATCCACGCCGTCCCATGACAAACTCACGGGGTCAGACACAGATTGAATCAGCCTCCGCACCGTCCCATCACACACACCCGGTGTCAGGGACAGAGTGAGTCTGCCTCTACACCGTCTCATCACACACTCCCGGTGTCAAACACAGAGACAATATAGGTGCGCACCTTCCCATCACACACTCCCGGGGCCCGACAAAGAGTGAAACACCGACCACACCTTTCATTCACACTGTCCCGGTGTCACACACAGAGGGAATCTCCCTCCATACGGTCCAATCACACTCTCCGGTGGTCAGACACAATGTGAATCTCCCTCCACACCGTCCCATCACAGAGTCACGGGGTCCGACACAGAATGAATCTACCTTCGTGCAATACGATCACAGACTCCCGGGGTGAGACACACAGTGAAGCTCCCTCCACACGGTCCCAGCACTCACTAAGGTGGTCAGACAGAGAAGGAATTTCATCCACGCCGTCCCATGACAAACTCCCGTGGTCAGGCATAGAGTGAATCTCACTCCATACGGTCCCATCACACATTCCCGGGGTCAGACAGAGAGTTAACCTCCCTCCACACCGTCCCAACACACACTCCCGTTGTCAGACACAGATTGAATGACCCTCCTTACAGTCCCATCAGACTCTCCACGTGTTAGAGACATCTCCCTACATACGGGCCCATCCCACACTCCGATGCCAGACAGTGAGTGAATCTCCCTCCACACCTTCGCATCACAGACTCACGGCGTCGGACAAAGAGTGAAATTCCCTCTACGCAGCCCCATCAAACAATACCGAGTTCAAACACAGATTCAATCTCCCACAACACGGTCCCATCACACACTCCCGGGGTCAGACAGAGTGTGAATCTACCTCCACACGGTCCCATCACTCACACCCGGGGTAGACACATACTGAATCTTCATCTACACCGTCTCACCACAAACTCCCGTGGTCAGACAGAGAGTTAACCTCCCTCCACACCGTCCCAACACACACTCCCGTGGTCAGACACAGATTGAATGACCCTCCTCACCGTCCCATCAGACACTCCACGTGTTAGAGACAGAGTGAGTCTCCCTCTACGCCGTCCCATCGAACACTACCGGGTTCAAACACAGAGAGAATCTCGATCGACACCTTCCGATCACACACACCCGGGGTCCGGCAAAGAGTGAAACACCGACCAAACCTTCCATTCACACAGTCCCGATGTCACACACAGTCTGAATCTCCCTCCATACGGTCCAATCACACACTCCGGTGGTCAGACACAATGTGAATCTCCCTCCAAACCGTCCCATCAGAGAGTTACGGGGTCCGACACAGAATGAATCTACCTTCATGGAATAGGATCACAGACTCCCGGGGTGTGACACACTGTGAATCTCCCTCTACACCGTCCCATCACAAAATCCCGGGGTCAGACACTGAGTGAATATCCCTCCACACTGTCCCGTCACACACTACGGTGGTCAGACAGAGATTCAATCTCATCCACCCCGTCCCATTACAAAATCCCGGGTTCCGACAAAGAGTGAAACACCGACCAAACCTTCCATTCACACAGTCCCGGTGTCACACACAGTCTGAATCTCCCTCCACACCGTCCCATGACAGAATCACGGGGTCAGACTCAGAGTGAATCTACATCCATACGATCCCATCACACATTCCCGGGGTCAGACAGAGAGTGAAGTTCCCTCCACACGGTTCCAGCACACACTACGGTGGTCAGATAGAGAGGGAATTTCATCCAAGCCGTCCCATGACAAACTCACGCGTCAGACACTGAGTGAATCAGCCTCCGCACCGTCCCATCACACAGACCCGCTGTCAGGGACAGAGGGAGTCTCCCTCTACACCGTCAGATCACACATTCCCGGTGTCAAACACAGAGTCAGTATAGGTGCGCACCGTCCCATCACAGACTCACGGGGACACATTTAGAGTGAATATCCATCCACGCCTTTCCATCACACAATCCCGGGGACACACACAGATTAAATCTCTATCCTCACCTTCTCATCACACAATCCGACAAAGTGTGAAACACCGACCATACCTTCCATTCACACAGTCCCGGTTTCACACACCTAGGGAATCTCCCTCCAAACGGTCCAATCACACACTCCGGTGGTCAGACACAATGTGAATCTCCCTCTACACCGTCCCATCACAGAGTCACGGGGTCCGACACAGAATGAATCTACCTTCATGCAGTACGATCACAGACTCCCGGGGTGAGACACACAGTGAATCTCACTCTACACCGTCCCATCACAAACACCCGGGGTCAGACACGGAGTGAATCTCCCTCCACTCCGTCCCATCACAATCTCCCCGGCGTCAGACACTGAGGGAATCTCCCTCCACACCTTCCCATCACACACTCCGGTGGTCAGACACAGAGTGACTCACCCTCCAGGCCGTCCCCTCACACAATCCCGGGGTCAAACACAGAATGAATCTCATTCCACGTCGTTCCATCTCACTCTCCCTCGGTCAGACAAATTGTGAATCTACCTCCACACGGTCCCATCACTCACTCCCGGGGTAGACACATACTGAATCTTCCTCCACTGTCTAACCAAAAACTCCCGTGGTCAGACACTGAGTGAATCTCCCTCCATGCGCTCCCATCACAAATTCCGGGGTCAGATAGAGTTAACCTCCCTCCACACCGTCCCAACACACACTCCCGTGGTCAGACACAGATTGAATCACCCTCCTCACAGTCCCATCAGTCACTCCACGTGTCAGAGACAGAGTCACGGGGTCCGACACAGAATGAATCTACCTTCGTGCAATACGATCACAAACTCCCGGGGTCAGACACGGAGTGAATCTCCCTACATACGGGCCAATCCCACACTCCGATGCAAGACAGTGAGTGAATCTCCATCCACGCGGTCCCATCACAATCTCCCCGGGGTCAGACACTGAGTGAATCTTCCTACACACCTTCCCATCACACATTCCCTGAGTCAGACACTGAGTGAATCTCCCTCCACACCTTCGCATCACAGACTCACGGCGTCGGACAAAGAGTGAATCTCCCTCTACGCAGCCCCATCAAACAATACCGAGTTCAAACACAGATTCAATCTCCCTCAACACGGTCCCATCACACACTCCCGGGGTCAGACAGAGTGTGATTCTACCTCCACACGGTCCCATCACTCACACCCGGGGTAGACACATACTGAATCTTCCTCTACACCGTCTCACCACAAACTCCCGTGGTCAGGCATAGAGTGAATCTCACTCCATACGGTCCCATCACACATTCCCGGGGGCAGACAGAGAGTTAACCTCCCTCCACACCGTCCCAACACACACTCCCGTGGTCAGACACAGATTGAATGACCCTCCTCACAGTCCCATCAGACACTCCACGTGTTAGAGACAGAGTGAGTCTCCCTCTACGCCGTCCCATCGAACACTACCGTGTTCAAACACAGAGAGAATCTCGGTCCTTACGTTCCAATCACAAACACCCGGGGTGCGACAAAGATTGAAACACCGACCACACCTTCCATTCACACAGCCGTGGTGTCACACACAGTCTGAATCTCCCTCCACACCGTCCCATGGCAGAATCACGGGGTCAGACTCAGAGTGAATCTACATCCATACGATCCCATCTCACATTCCCGGAGTCAGACTCAGAGTGAATCTTCATTCATACGATCCCATCACACTGTCTCGGGGGACAGACAGAGAGTGACGCTCCCTCCACACGGTCCCAGCACTCATTACGGTGGTCAGACAGAGAGGGAATTTCATCCACGCCGTCCCATGACAAACTCACGGGGTCAGACACTGAGTGAATCAGACTCCGCACCGTCCCATCACACACACGCGGTGTCACGGACAGAGTGAGTCTGCCTCTACACCGTCACATCACACACTCCCGGTGTCAAACACAGAGACAATATAGGTGCGCACCTTCCGATCACACACTCCCGGGGTCCGACAAAGAGTGAAACACCGACCAGACCTTCCATTCACACAGTCCCGGTGTCACACACAGAGGGAATCTCCCTCCATACGGTCCAATCACACACTCCGGTGGTCAGACACAATGTGAATCTCCCTCTACACCGTCCCATCACAGAGTCACGGGGTCCGACACAGAATGAATCTACCTTCATGCAGTAGGATCACAGACTCCCGGGGTGAGACACACAGTGAATCTCACTCTACACCGTCCCATCACAAACACCCGGGGTCAGACACGGAGTGAATCTCCCTCCACTCCGTCCCATCACAATCTCCCCGGCGTCAGACACTGAGGGAATCTCCCTCCACACCTTCCAATCACACACTCCGGTGGTCAGACACAGAGTGACTCACCCTCCAGTCCGTCCCCTCACACAATCCCGGGGTCAAACACAGAATGAATCTCATTCCACGTCGTTCCATCTCACTCTCCCTCGGTCAGACAAATTGTGAATCTACCTCCACACGGTCCCATCACTCACTCCCGGGGTAGACACATACTGAATCTTCCTCCACCGTCTAACCACAAACTCCCGTGGTCAGACACTCAGTGAATCTCCATCCATGCGCTCCCATCACAAATTCCGGGGTCAGATAGAGTTAACCTCCCTCCACACCGTCCCAACACACACTCCCGTGGTCAGACACAGATTGAATCACCCTCCTCACAGTCCCATCAGTCACTCCACGTGTCAGAGACAGAGTGAGTCTCCCTCTACGCCGTCCCATCAAACACTACCGGGTTCAATCACAGAGAGAAACTCGGTCCTTACCTTCCGATCACACACACTCGGGGTCCGACAATGATTGAAACACCGACCACACCTTCCATTCACAGAGCCCCGGTGTCACACACAGTCTGAATCTCCCTCCACACCGTCCCAAGACAGTATCACCGGGTGAAACAAGGGTGAATCTACATCCATACGATCCCATCTCACATACCAGGGGTCAGACTCAGAGTGAATAGTCATTCATACGATCCCATCACACACTCTCGGCTGTCAGAGAGAGAGAGTGAAGCTCCCTCCACACGGTCCCAGCACTCACTACGGTGGTCAGACAGAGAAGGAATTTCATCCACGCCGTCCCATGACAAACTCACGGGGTCAGACACTGAATGAATCAGCCTCCGCACCGTCCCATCACACACACCCGGTGTCATGGACAGAGTGAGTCTGCCTCTACACCGTCACATCACACACTCCCGGTGTCAAACACAGAGACAATATAGGTGCGCACCTTCCCATCACACACTCCCGGGGCCCGACAAAGAGTGAAACACCGACCACTCCTTTCATTCACACTGTCCAGGTGTCACACACAGAGGGAATCTCCCTCCATACGGTCCAATCACACTCTCCGGTGGTCAGACCCAATGTGAATCTCCCTCCACACCGTCCCATCACAGAGTCACGGGGTCCGACACAGAATGAATCTACCTTCGTGCAATACGATCAGAGACTCCCGGGGTGAGACACACAGTGAATCTCCCTCTACACCGTCCCATCACAAACTCCCGGGGTCAGACACGGAGTGAATCTCCCTACATACGGGCCCATCCCACACTCCGATGCAAGACAGTGAGTGAATCTCCATCCACGCGGTCCCATCACAATCTCCCCGGGGTCAGACACTGAGTGAATCTTCCTACACACCTTCCCATCACACATTCCTTGAGTCAGACACTGAGAGAATCTCCCTCCACACCTTCGCATCACAGACTCACGGCGTCAGACACAGAGTGAATCTCCCTCTATGCAGCCCCATCAAACAATACCGAGTTCAAACACAGAGTCAATCTACCTCAACACGGTCCGATCACACACTCCCGGGGTCAGACAGAGTCTGAATCTACCTCCACACGGTCCCATCACTCACACCCGGGTTAGACACATACTGAATCTTCCTCTACACCGTACACCGCAAACTCCCGTGGTCAGGCATAGAGTGAATCTCACTCCATACGGTCCCATCACTCATTCCCGTGTAGAGACAGAGAGATAACCTCCCTCCACACCGTCCCAACACACACTCCCGTGGTCAGACACAGATTGAATGACCCTCCTCACAGTCCCATCAGACACTCCACGTGTTAGAGACAGAGTGAGTCTCCCTCTACGCCGTCCCATCAAACACTACCGGGTTCAAACACAGAGAGAATCTCGGTCCTAACCTTCCGATCACAAACACCCTGGGTGCGGCAAAGATTGAAACACCGACCCACCCTTCCATTCACACAGCCCCCGTGTCACACACAGTCTGAATCTCCCTCCACACCGTCCCATGGCAGAATCACGGGGTCAGACTCAGAGTGAATCTACATCCATACGATCCCATCTCACATTCCCGGAGTCAGACTCAGAGTGAATCTTCATTCATACGATCCCATCACACTGTCTCGGGGGTCAGACAGAGAGTGAAGCTCCCTCCACACGGTCCCAGCACTCACTACGGTGGTCAGACAGAGAGGGAATTTCATCCACGCCGTCCCATGACAAACTCACGGGGTCAGACACTGAGTGAATCAGACTCCGCACCGTCCCATCACACACACGCGGTGTCACGGACAGAGTGAGTCTGCCTCTACACCGTCACATCACACACTCCCGGTGTCAAACACAGAGACAATATAGGTGCGCACCTTCCCATCACACACTCCCGGGGTCGGACAAAGAGTGAAACACCGACCAGACCTTCCATTCACACAGTCCCGGTGTCACACACAGAGGGAATCTCCCTCCATACGGTCCAATCGCACACTCCGGTGGTCAGACACAATGTGAATCTCCCTCTACACCGTCCCATCACAGAGTCACGGGGTCCGACACAGAATGAATCTACCTTCATGCAGTACGATCACAGACTCCCGGGGTGAGACACACAGTGAATCTCCCTCTACACCGTCCCATCACACACTCCGGTGGTCAGACACAGAGTGACTCACCCTCCAGGCCGTCCCCTCACAAAATCCCGGGGTCAAACACAGACTGAATCTCATTCCACGTCGTTCCATCACACTCTCCCGCGGTCAGATAAATTGTGAATCTACCTCCACACGGTCCCATCACACACTCCCGGTGTAGACACATACTGAATCTTCCTCCACCGTCTAACCACAAACTCCCGTGTTCAGACACTGAGTGAATCTCACTCCATACGGTCCCATCACACATTCCCGGGGTCAGATAGAGAGTTAACCTCCCTCCACACCGTCCCAACACACACTCCCGTGGTCAGAAACAGATTGAATCACCCTCCTCACAGTCCCATCAGACACTCCACGTGTTAGAGACAGAGTGAGTCTCCCTCTACGCCGTCCCATCAAACACTACCGGGTTCAAACACAGAGAGAATCTCGGTCCTTACCTTCCGATCACAAACACCCGGGGTGCGACAAAGATGGAAACACCGACCACCCCTTCCATTCACACAGCCCCGGTGTCACACACAGTCTGAATCTCCCTCCACACCGTCCCATGGCAGAATCACGGGGTCAGACTCAGAGTGAATCTACATCCATACGATCCCATCTCACATTCCCGGAGTCAGACTCAGAGTGAATTTTCATTCATACGATCCCATCACACTGTCTCGGGGGTCAGACGGAGAGTGAAGCTCCCTCCACACGGTCCCAGCACTCACTACGGTGGTCAGACAGAGAGGGAATTTCATCCACGCCGTCCCATGACAAACTCACGGGGTCAGACACTGAGTGAATCAGACTCCGCACCGTCACATCACACACTCCCGGTGTCAAGCTGAGAGACAATATAGGTGCGCACCTTCCCATCACACACTCCCGGGGTCCGACAAAGAGTGAAACACCGACCAGACCTTCCATTCACACAGTCCCGGTGTCACACACAGTCTGAATCTCCCTCCACACCGTCCCATGACAGAATCACGGGGTCAGACTCAGAGTGAATCTACATCCATACGATCCCATCTCACATTCCCGGAGTCAGACTCAGAGTGAATCTTCATTCATACGATCCCATCACACTGTCTCGGGGGTCAGACGGAGAGTGAAGCTCCCTCCACACGGTCCCAGCACTCACTACGGTGGTCAGACAGAGAGGGAATTTCATCCACGCCGTCCCATGACAAACTCACGGGGTCAGACACTGAGTGAATCAGACTCCGCACCGTCACATCACACACTCCCGGTGTCAAGCTGAGAGACAATATAGGTGCGCACCTTCCCATCACACACTCCCGGGGTCCGACAAAGAGTGAAACACCGACCAGACCTTCCATTCACACAGTCCCGGTGTCACACACAGAGGGAATCTCCCTCCATACGTCACGACAAAGCGCCAGTGTTGTCTGCTAGCTACTCTCAGCGGATCTGAGGGTACACATGGAAGTGGGGCTGCACACTGATTTGCTGATGAACGGACATTTCAGGGTATGTTGGCGAATACGGCTGTGCACACTGATTTCGGAGTGTCAGGGAATTTCGGGATGAACACAGCTTTGAGCGTGTGTGGGTGCACAGGGTTTGGGAATGCAAATCGGTTTGAGATTACCGCAGAGAATTGGGTGTGTCGGCGGATTTGAGGATACACACAGATTGGGGTGACCTTGGATTTAGGGGTGTGATCTATCTCAAGAATGTTTCATTTATAGATACTTTAATAACAAATGCAATTTGAACTTTGAACTTTGTTCTTGCTATTTGATTTAAGATGGAGGCCGCTTTTTTGTGATTATTTGAAATGATTCTTGCCCTGGAATAATCTATTGTGCATGTGGAGTGTCGGCAGGTTTGGGGTGCGCACGGATCTGGGTATGTAGGTGGATTTGGAAGTGTCGGCAGGTTTAGGGTGCGCACGGATCTGGGTATGTAGGTGGATTTGGGAGTGTCGGCAGTTTTGGGGTGCTCACGGATCTGGGTATGTAGGTGGATTTGGGAGTGTCGGCAGCTTTGGGGTGCGCAAGGATCTGGGTATGTAGGTGGATTTGGGAGAGTCGGCAGGTTTGGGGTGCGCACGGATCTGGGTATGTAGGTGGATTTGGGAGTGTCGGTAGGTTTGGGGTGCGCATGGATTTGGGGATACACACTGATTTGGGAGCGAACACTGAGTTGTGGTTTGCATGCGGCTTTGCGGGTGTGCACAGTTTTGGGAGAACACACAGATTTACAGATTAGCGCAGATTTGGGAATCCCGGTGGATTTGGATGTTGTCGAATCTCCAGGCTGTTTCATTGATACAAACTTTAAACATAAATGCAATTTGAACCTTGACTTCTGTTCTTCCTATTTTTTTAGGGAGGAGGCAGATATTTTGAGAACTGCTTGAAATGGTCCTTGTTCTGAGATAATGTAGCTTGCATGTGGGGGCGTCAGCAAGTTTGGGGTTGCACAAAGGTCTGGGTATGTCGGTCGATATGTGTGTGTGTACGGGTTCGGAGTGGGAACGGATTTGGGGGGTGCACACAGATTAGAGGATAGCGCTAACTTAGGGATGTTTTGGTGAATATGGGGGTGCACAGGGATTTGTGGATGTGAGCAGACCGGGTTTTGTCAGCGAATATGGGGTCGGTGGATTTGGGACACCCACTGATGAGGGGATAAAGATGGGTTTGGTGAGGTACGCAGAATTAAGGGGATGTCAATGATTATACGAGGAATATGCATGTGGGCGTGTGTTTGCTATTCAAACTTTGTTCTTGCTATTTTTAAGGCGGAAACAGCTATTTTGTAAAGTGGTTGAAGTGAATCCTGCTCTGTGAGAGTGTAACGGTACGGATTTGGCAGCGAATGTTGCTTTCCGGAAGTGCACAGATTTAGGGGTATGTCAGAGAATGTGTGAGTGAACTGGAATTTTCGGGTGCCGGTTGCGTTTGGGGTGCACGCTGATTTGAGGGTCCAATGAGGTTCTGCCAGTGAGTACAGATTTGTGGGCGCACACTGATTTGCACAGAGTTGGGGCTGTTGGCGTATTCGGGGCTGAGCACTGGCTTGGGGGAGCTGGTGGATTTGGAGGTGTTTCAGAACTCAGGGTTGTTCCGTTTATAATGCAGTTTAAGGAGACAGCTATTTTTGAACTGTTTGAAATGATACTTGATCTGGGATAATCTAAAGCGCATGTGGGGGTGTCTGCTGAAATGGAGCTGTGACGAGTCTCAAGGTTGTTTTATTTCCACATACATTAATAATAAATGCAATTTGAAATTTGCCCTCTGTTCTTGCTTTGTTACGGTTCAGCAGCCATTTTGTGAAGCGTTTGAAATGAGATGATCTGCGTGTGACTAAGTCACTGAAACGGAGGATTTAGTGGACATGAAATTGTGTTTATTCATCAACACAAACAGACATTTTCTTCGAGGCCTCTCAGTAGAGTCCCACAAGCACAAACTACATCAAGATTTTATACTCTTGAGGAGAATGGTAACAGTAGGTGATTCAGTGCAATTTCACAGGCACAGTGATATAGTTTAATTCAATATTCTCTGCCAGACAAATGGTTCCTTTAAAGTACATATTTACAGTGAAAGCACAATTAATTGATAAGACACCTCGGACGGTTCAGTCACATTTGTTGTAACAAACTAACTCCCACAAATGATCTAAATATTATTCATTAATTTAATCACAGTGTGTCATCGTGGGGATTGCACCTGTCTGACTTAATTGGTTTGTAAATAATTTAAAAACATTTATTTTTAAATCTGTTGAAATCTGTCCCTGTGGAATTGCTAAACGGCTTTAAAAAACCCAGGTTTGTGTTGCCTTAACATTTCATTCCGAGAGATCGCCTGTCGCACAAAGAGACAAATCACTGGCCAGAGAAAATGTCTGCAATGTTCGAGAGGTATATCAGTGTGGAGAAAATATTGTACGTGTTCATTGCCGTCATTGGAGTTCCTGGTGAGTGAGCAGAGTATTTCATGTTCGGTATTTCTGTGTGTTAACCAGTGTGAACCTGCTTAAGATAATGTAACAAGCTTACAACCTGATCATCATTGCACAAATGTCCATCAGAGATATCGATCCTGTCAATGTCACATTCTGAATTTTCATATTTAATAACAAGTGGAACTAAGTTTATGTTTCTCCTTTAACTCACGGGATCGGAGAGAACGCTGTTCTGCCCTTGAATAACACCTTGTCCAGAGATGTCCCAGTGCTGGGGCCAGGGATCTCTCCGGGAAGTTGTGACTGGGAGATGTTTGCATTCTGAAGTACACTTTTCCTAAGTTATTGATCAGAGGGAAACCCTAGTTCTGCGCTTCACGTCTCCTTGTGGAGTCTGTCCCAGTCGGACCCCACTGTCTGTTGGTCAATGATTGTGTCTGATCACCTGAGCCCGTGTTCACGGATCTGCTGCCGTGTGTTATCGAATTAAACTGCGCTGCAGAATTAATCCATTAACTGAGCAACTCAGCCACAAGTCATTAAGTTGTTCTTTCTTTCCCTCTGAAACTCGTCATAAATCGGGGCAGCGCTTCGTCCTTAAGGAGGGTCTCGACCCGAAACGAAAGATTGTTCAATTCCATAGATGCTGCCTGACCTGCTGAGTTCCTCCAGTTTTGTGTGTGTTGTTCCTCTCTGTATACCTTCTCGGCCTCATCAGATGCTGACTTTCCAGAGTCCTGGTCAGTCACAATTAATTCAGTAAAACCGGCCCCATCAGCGACTGGAATGGGGATCAGAACCGATCGGTGTTGTTCATGCAGATCGCTTTTATCGCCAACGATTCCCCAAACATCGTCTTATCTCCACACTGAAGAAGACAGGTCAGAGACAGTGCGACCCATTTCTGGTGTTAGAATAGCAGCCGTTTACAGACTCTAACACTCCCGAGTTTTAGCTAAAGCCCGATCCCATGTTGATTCCCAGGGATTATTTTCAGTAATGCCCAATGTCTGTTCTCTCTCTCCAGTGAATGTAGCGGCGATTGTGATCCTGTCCCGGGGAAAGTGCGGCCTCTCTACCTGCACCACTCGCTACCTGGTGGCCATGGCAGCGGCGGATCTACTGACCATTGTCACCAGCGTCTTTTTGATTCGAATCAGAATGCATTACTTATCGTGGAGTTTTCTGAGCATCACCCCTGTGTGCAGTGTTATCGATGTACTGAGCTTCACAGCCACCGACGGTTCAGTCTGGTTCACCGTCACCTTCACCTTTGACCGGTTTGTTGCCATTTGCTGCCAGAAACTGAAAACAAAATATTGCACCGGGAAAACTGCGGCTGTGGTTCTAACAATAACCAGCGTAATGTCGTGTCTGAGAAGCATTCCCCGATACTTTGTACGGGAACCCAGAGTGATCATCGACAATGTACCGTGGTTCTGTATTACCAAGGACAATTATTTCACTGACCCCTGGTGGGTGGGATATGACTGGCTGGATACGGTCTTAACTCCGTTCCTCCCATTCGCTGCGATCCTGCTGCTCAACGCTCTGACAGTCAGACACATTTTAGTGGCCAGTCGGGTCCGTAAGGGGCTGAAGGGTCAGAGCAAGGGGGAGAACCGCAGTGACCCGGAGATGGAGAGCAGGAGGAGGTCTGTGGTTTTACTCTTCACCCTCTCCGGCAACTTCATCCTCCTGTGGATGACAATGGCTGTAAATTTCATATATTATCAGTTCTCAGGAAAAGGAAACGATTTCAATGATTCTGAAAGGATCTTCTACTACGTCGGGTTTTTCCTGATGGATTTCAGCTGCTGCACGAACACATTTATTTACGCGGTGACTCAGTCGAAATTCAGGGAGCAGGCGATCAGCGCGGTGAAATCTCCCTTCACTTCGATGCTTCAGTTGATTAACGGCGCCGCATCCTGAGTAGTCGCCAGAGTCTCCAGTCCGGGCTGCAGCTCCTCAGATTCACCGCCTGATCTCCCAGGTGTTATTCCCGGGCGGATTGTCCCATCGACCGGCAGTCCGGGACGTTAAGATAGTGTGTGTGTCGGGAGGGGCAAAGCACCGTCCAAGAGAGTGAGAACCTCATTCTTCCCGCCAGATGCCAGACAAAGAACTACTCCGGAATGCCGCCCGCATATCCGTCTGCGGATATGTCCATCTATTCCCATTCCGCTCACCAACTTCACTGTCAGACATTCCCACAAGACGGCGCGGTCGAGTCAGATGCTCATTTACTAACCCAATGTGAATCACACCAGTCTCCGCTATCTCGTTTAATGATTGGCTACAATAAGATACTCCAACTTAAAGGCGCATTCCCGTTATCAACTGGACTGGACTGTGGAGTTGAGAACTGGGAAATAAAATCCTTACTGCTTCTGTCTTCTAATGAAAGATAAATTACCCACAACAAATTCTATCGCTTATACGTAATGAAACACAACACTGCGAATTAAATTGAAGTGATACCCATGACTTAAGAAAGCGGTTAAATGAAATTAATCAAGCCCCCCAAAATTACAATGAGGCCTGTATGATTTCTTTCCTGATATGCTTCACCCTGAAATAGCATCTGTTCAACCGTTTCATAATGAAAAAACCTACACGATCCGGAAGCATGTTTTGCAACATGACATAAGGAATAATTAAGCATCGTAAATCATGGCGATATAATTCCTACCCTTCTTCTTTCTCCCATAAACCCAGCACTTTTATATTCCCATTCATGTTCATTTCAATATAATTCCATCCGTTCTTTTTTTATCCATTTCTGCCCTCCACTCTCCGCCGCATTCATCTCACCTTCCATGTGTCCTACATAAGGCATTCCATGAGTCACCCCTGTGTCCTGTACCCAACACCCTCCTCCCTCACGGCTCATCGATGGGTCAGACGTGTTCACCGTGCTTCGACTGCTGGACGTTCGTCGCCGGGGGCGCAGCCTCCAGCACCTTGTGGGCTGGGAGCGCTACGGATCTGAGGAGAGGAGCTGGGTCCCCGCCCGTTACATCGTGGAGGCCTCTCTCATCAGGGACTTCCATCGCCAGCACCCAGCTCTACCTGCTGTAACGCCGAGCGGCATCTGTTTTGTGTGTGTGGCGGGGCGTGGGGGTACTGTCAATACCTCCAAATGAAATCCGTATTTTTTGTGTGTTTCCTCCAGCTGCCAGTCTGTGATTTTGCATTGCCATGTTCTCCTGTCCCCGCTCCTGCTCTTCTCTGCCCCTGTATTACTGAGTACTCCGTCTCTCATCTGTTTCTCATTATTACCTGTGTTGTTGCCAGCTGTGTCTCACTGTGCTCCACCTATCAGCTGCCGCTCTGTTTATTGCACAGTGTATTTCAGTCCGGTGCTTTCACCGGTTTGTTGCCAGATTGTGCCAGTGAATTTTCCTGAGCGTTTCCAGCATTCGTATCTGTACCCTGTCCGTCTGAATATCGACTCTGCATGTTTCCCGGTTCTGGTGTTTGGATTTCTCTGGATGTTTTGATCTCGACCTGAATTTTGACGCTGACTTTGTTTGCACCTCGGAATTTGTGACTCAGTATATATCACTGTGTGCGCTGTACTGGGTCTGCGATTGGATCCCTGCTCCAGAGCCTTGACAGAAATAGCAAACATGAATTGCTCTGCTCACTCACCAGGAACTCCAATGACCGCAATGAACACGTACAATATTTTCCCCACACTCAAGTACCTATCCAACATTGCAGACATTTTCTCTGTCCAGTGGTTTGTCCTCCTGTGTTACAGACGATCTCTCGGAATGAGATGTTGAGATTACACATGCCTGAGGTTTTTAATATCATTTAGCGATTCCACGGAAACAGATTTCTACAGATTTAAAAGTAAAGATTTTTAATTTACTTACAAACCAGTTACGTCAAGCAGGTGCAATCCTCGCTGTGACACATTCAGAATAAACTGATGAATTTATATTTAGACCAATTGTGGGAGTTAGTTTGTCCCAACAATGGTGACTGAACCTTCCGAGGAGTCTTATGAGCTAAAGGTGCTTCCATTGTACATACGCACCATTTGCTAGACACAGAACATGGAAGTAAATTATGGCATAGTAGCTTGTGAAACTGTATTGAATCACCGACTCTTACCAATCTCCTCAAGAGCATAAACTCTTGATGAAGTTTACGTTTAGGGGACTCTACCGACGGGGTCTCCAAAATAAATTCGGTTTGTAGTGATGAATAAACCCTTTCCTATCTATGAAACGCTCCAATGACTTCAGCGACTCAGTCATACTTAGAACATTTGGGGGCTCGTCCAAGACCCACCCCTAATCCTGACATATCGCAATCAAACTCACCAGTCTAGAGTGGGGGAGTATGCTTTACTCATAATACCCTCTATGTGTTGAAGAACACAGCTGAGATCGAAGAGGCGGTATGGAGGGAGTGTGTGTGTGTGTGTGTGTGTGTGTGTGTGTGTGTGTGTGTGTGTGTGTGTGTGTGTGTGTGTGTGTGTGTGTGTGTGTGTGTGTGTGTGTGTGTAGACCCATTGTCTCTGCCTAACCTTGGATGACTATACACTGTCCGTCTCCAATTCAGTTTATCCCCCTTGGTTCATGCCCCTAATTTAATCTTCCCAGGCATTTGATAAGGTACCCCATGCAAGACCTATTGAGAAAGTAAGGAGGCATGGGATCAAAGGAAACATTGCTTTCTGGATCCAGAACTGGCTTGCCCACAGTCGGCAAAGAGTGGTTATAGACGGGTCATGTTCTCCATGGACGCCGGTGACCAAAGTCAAAGTTCATATTGCATTTATTATTGAAGTCTGTGTAAGCGGAGCAACCTTGAGATTCGATACACCTGAAAATCCATCGGCACGCACAGGTCAGTGTGTACTGCCGAATCCGCCGACACACCCAACTCTGTGCAAATCAGTGCGAGCTCACCAATCTGTGCTCACTGGTAAACGCGCATTCAATGCAGTGTGCAACCAGAAGGCAACGGACACCTCAAAATCAGTGCATCCACCCATTCGCTCCCATACCCCTAAATCTTAGCACATCCGTAAAGCAAGATCAGCCGCCGAATCACTCCTGCCTCCCCGGGTCTCCACTGTGTCCTGTTCCTTGTTCATTCAATATTCGATAGCTTTCAAACTGATTTCTCCCTCACTTATCGCCCAGAACCATCAAACGCTCCTCAAATGTTACCTGTTTCATTCCCTGTTCAACCTCCTCAGAGTTAAGCCCATGATATTACTGTACCTCTTACAAACAATACAATGCTATATAGTTCCCCGAACCAGTGTACACACATCCCTCTGTTGTCCTCGCCAAGTGTTCCCAGGAGTCAAGCCGACATGATAAAGTGCCAGCGTTGTCTGCCAGCTACTCTCTGACACAAAGACACACACGCGAACTCATATAAACACTCAGAGATGCAGACACACAAAGATACATTAATAAGAAACGCATTTTGAACTTTGAACTTTATAAGATGGAGGCAGTTATTTCGCGAACTGTTTGAAATGAGTTTTGCTCTCGGAAAATCTAATGTGCCTTTGGCGATGTCAGCGGGTTTCGAGGTACACGTGGAAGTGGAGCTGCACATTGATTTGCTGATGTACGGACGTTTCAGGGTATGTTGGCGAATGCGGGTGTGCACACTGATTTCGGAATGTCAGTGAATTTCGGGGTGAACACAGCTTTGGTCGAGTGAGGGTGCACAGGGATTTGGAAGTGCAAATCTATTTGAGGCACCGCACAGAACTGAGTGTGTCGGCGGATTTGAGGATGTACACAGATTGTGGTGACCTTGGATTTAAGGCTGTGATGAAACTTATGAACATTTAATAACAAATACACTTTGAACTGTGTTCCTGCTGTTTGATTTAAGGTGGAGGCAGCTTTTTTGTGGTTTGTTTGAAGTGATTCTTGCTCTGGGATAATCTAATGAGCAGGTGGAGTTGTCAGCAGGTTTGGGGTGCGCACGGATCTGGGTATGTCGGTGTATTTAGGGGTGTCGGTGGGTTCGGCGTGGGCACGGATTTGGGGGTGCACACAGATCTGAGGATTGCTCTGACTTAGGGATGTTTTGGTGAATATGGGGGTGCACAGGGATTTGTGGATATGAGCAGACATAGGGGTTTGTCAGCGAATATGGGGGTCGGTGGATTTGGGAAACCCACTGATGAAGGGATACAGATAAGTTGATAAGGTGCGAAGATTTCAGGGGATGTCAATGATTACACGAAGTATATGCATGTGGGCGTGTGTTTGCAATTTAAACTTTGTTCTTGCTATTTTAAGGCGGAAGCAGTTATTTTGTAAAGTGGCTGAAGTGAATCCTGCTCTGTGATAGTATAATGTGTAAGTGTGCGCATGGATTTGGGGTGCGCATGGATATGCGGATGTGCGCATATTTCGAGAACAGTCGGCAAATCTGGGAGTGCTACGGATTTATTCATTAATTTAATCACAATCTGTCATCGCAGCTGTCCGACGTAATTAGTTTGTAAATAATTTAAAAACCATTATTTTTAAATCTGTTGAAATCTGTCCCCGTGGAATTACAAAATGGCTTTAAAAAGCCAGGCATGTGCTGCCGTAACATTTCATTCCGAGAGATCGCCTGTCCCACATAGAGACAAATCACTGGCCAGAGAAAATGTCTGCAATCTTGGATAGGTATATCAGTGTGGAGAACATATTGTACATGTTCATTGTCGTCACTGGAGTTCCTGGTAAGTGAGCAGAGCATTTCAAGTTCGGTATTTCTGTGTGTTGACCGGTGTGAACCTGTTTAAGATAATGTTACAAGCTTACAGCCTGATCATTGCACAAATATCCATCAGAGATATCGATCCTGTCAATTTCACATTCTGAATTTTCATATTTAATAACAAGTGGAACTAAGCCTATGTTTCCCCTCGAACTCACGGGATCGAATAGAACGCTGTTCTTGCCTTGAATGACAACTTGTCCAGAGATGTACCAGTGCTGGGGCCAGGGATCTCTCCGGAAGTTGTGACTGGGAGATGTTTGCATTCTGAAGTACACTTCTCCTAAGTTATTGATCAGAGCGAAACACTTGTTCTGTGATTCACGTCTTTCTGAGGAGTCTGTCAGTGTCGGATCCCACTGACTGTTGGTCAGTAATCGGGTCTGATCACCTGAACCAGTGTTCACGGATCTGCTGCCGTGTGTTATCGAATTAAACGGCGCTGCAGAATTAATCCATTAACGGAGCAACTCAGCCACAGGTCATTAAGTTGTTCCCTCTTTCCCTCTGAAACCCGTCATAAATCGGGACAGCGCTTCGTCCTGAAGGAGGGTCTCAACCCGAAACGAAAGATCATTCAATTCCACGGATGCTGTCTGACCTGCTGAGTTCCTCCAGTTTTGTGTGTGTTGCTCCTCTCTGTATCCCTTCTCGGCCTCATCAGATGCTGATTTTCCAGAGTCCTGGTCAGTCATAGTTAATTCAGTGAAACGGGCCCCATCAGCGACTGGGATGGGAATCAGCAACGATCGTTTTTGTTCATGCAGATCGTTTTTATCGCCAACGATTCCCCACACATCGTATTATCTCCACACTGAAGAAGACAGGTCAGAGACAGTGCGACCCATTTCTGGTGTTAGAATAGCAGCCGTTTACAGACTCTAGCACTTCCGAGTTTTAGCTAAAGCCCGATCCCATTTTAATTTCCGGAGAATGTTTTCAGTAATGCCCAGTGTCTGTTCTCTCTCTCCAGTGAATTTACTGGCGATTGTGATCCTGTCCCGGGGAAAGTGCGACCTCTCTACCTGCATCACTCGCTACCTGGTGGCCATGGCAGCGGCCGATCTACTGACTATTGTCACCGGGGTCATTTTGTACCGAATCAAAGGGTATTACTTCCGGTGGAGTTTTCTGGGCATCACCCCTGTGTGCAGTGTTATCGATGTACTGAGGTTCACAGCCACACACTGTTCTGTCTGGTTCACCGTCACTTTCACCTTTGACCGGTTTGTCGCTATTTGCTGCCAGAAACTGAAAACAAAATATTGCACCGGGAAAACTGCGGCTGTGGTTCTAACAACAACCGGCGTACTGTCGTGTCTGAGAAACGTTCCCCGATACTTCACATGGGAACCCTGGATGATAATCGACAATGTACCGTGGCGCTGTATTGTCAAGGACAATTATTACTCTGACCCCGGGTGGGTAGTATATGACTGGCTCGATACGGTTTTAACTCCGTTTCTCCCTTTCGCTGGGATCCTGCTGCTCAACGCTCTGACAGTCAGGCACATTTTAGTGTCCAGTCGGGTCCGTAAGCGGCTGAAGCGTCAATGCAAGGGGGAGAACCGCAGTGACCCGGAGATGGAGAGCAGGAGGAAGTCTGTGATTTTACTCTTCACCATCTCCGGCAACTTCATCCTCCTGTGGATGACAATGGTTGTATATTTCATATATTATCAGGTCTCAGGAAAAGGATACGATTTAAATGATTCTGAATGGATCTTTCACTACGTCGGGTTTTTCCTGATGGATTTCAGCTGCTGAATGAACACATTTATTTACGCTGTGACTCAGTCGAAATTCAGGGAGCAGGCGATCAGCGCGGTGAAATATCCCGTCACTTCGATGCTTCAGTTGATTAACGGCGCCGCATCCTGAGTAGTCGCCAGAGGCGGCGGCAGAGTTTCGAGTCCGGGCTCCAGCTCCTCAGATTCTCCGCCTGATCTCCCAACTGTTGTTCCCCGGCGGATTGTCCCATCGACCGGCAGTCCGGGACGTTAAGATAGTGTGTGAGTCGGGAGGGGCAAAGCACCGTCCAAGAGAATCTGTACCTCATTCTTCCCGCCAGATGCCAGACAAAGAACCACTCCGGAATGCCGTCCGCACATTCGCCTGCGGATATGTCCATCTATTCCCATTCCGCTCACCAACTTCACTGTCAGACATGCCCACAAGACGGCGCGGGTCGAGTCAGATGCTCATTTACTAACCCAATGTGAATCACACCAGCCTCCGCCATCTTGTTTAATGATTGGCAAAATTAAGACACTCCAACTTGAAGGCGCATTCCCGTTATCAACTGGACTGGACTGTGGTGTAGAGAATTGGGAAATAAAATCCTCACTGCTTCTGTCTTCTAATGAAAGCTGAATTAACCCCAACAAATCCTATTGATTATACGTAATGAAACACAACTCTGCGAATAAAATAAATTCACACCCATGACTTAAGAAAGCGGTTAACTGAAATCAATCAAGCCCCCCAAAATTGCAATGAAGCCTGCATGATTTCTTTCCTGATATGCTTCACTCTGAAATAGCATCTGTTTAGCCGTTTCATAATGAAAAAAAACTACACGTTCCGGAAGCATGTTTTGCAACATGACAAAAGTAATAATTAAACATAGTAAGTCATGGCGATATAATTCCTTCCCTTCTTGTTTCTCCCATAAACCCAGCACTTTCTAGTTCCCATTCTAGTTCATGTCAATATAATTCCGTCCGTTCTTGTTTTACCCCTTTCTCCCCATACACCCAACACGTTTATGTATTCTGTGAAGGTGTACCCATTTTCCCATCAGTCTTTCCATAAGCTCCTAATTCTCAACATACATAACGCTGAATTTCTGATTTGTTAAATGAAGGGTCTTTATCCGCAGTTGAACTTTTGTAACTTACAGTCAACCCACTCATTCCCCTCAATACCTCTGTGTTCAGGGACCTAAAAAAAGAAAATATATAAACAAGTACTTGAATATGATTTAATGCCTGGTGAGTTTCCAACAGTAAATCTGACCGAATGCTAGAATAATGTGTTTAAGAGTCATCAAAACATAAAGGTAATCTGAACAATTATAACGTTAGGTGTGAAGAAATTTCTCCACCAACCTTAAGCCTAAAATGATGGCAACCATTGCTGCTGTATGTACTGACACATGTTTGCAAATTATCTCTATCATTGTCTATACTTCTGGCACAAAGATGGGCTTCTCCAACATTCCCAGTTATCTTTCGTTCCATCTGTAAAAATGTTAAAAACTTGACAGGATTAGTGTACCGCTCAGGACTATCGGCTTGTATTTGTCCAGGGGAAAATCCGTCCACCCGCCAACCGTGTCTCCCGTTTGCGTGGATGCTGTGTAATGCACACTGGTACAAACTCACACACACACTATCAGACAGCACACAGTGTACGGTTTACAGATTACTCTTTATACACCTTACTGGTGTTACGTATCCCGTAACTGGATCACTTACCAGAAAAGATAGAGAGGTCCGCTGAAGTCTGATGGTACCATTTTTAAACGTTTTTATTTATAAAGGGGCACAAAAGTAAGGTTAATACAAACATTCAGATAACATACGTCGTCAATACTCAATCTAAAGCGCAGGTATAGTAATAATCAATAAGAAATAAGCTCTATCGTTGTCCAGGGGTAAGGTATATATTGTCCGCTGTATATCTAAAAGTCTCTTGCGTTCACTGCAGTTCCACCAGCTGCCGTCTTTTTGGGGTGTCGCGGTGGTGCACTTTTGTTAGAGAGAGAGAAATAGAGATTGAATGAAACAGTTACCCGGCGGGATTTTTCCAACCTTTAGGAGTTCGATTCGTCGGAGTCTCGTTGGGGAATGGACCCTCACTTGTGGCCTCTCCTGTAGCTAAGCCGTTCTTTCGTGGTGAGGTCGCCAATCCCAGGCAAGGAAAAGACGCACACAAACCCCACCACCGGCTGTCGCTATTAAACGCTGTCGCAGGATTTCTAGCGTGTCTTCTGGTGCATCTTGGGGGCCGTCTTTACAACCCCTCTTTTATCTGAACTCACGGGGTCTCAGATGTCAATCAGGTTGGGATGATGCAATCTCTCTCCGTCTCTCCACCCACGTTGCCCTGAGGGTATACACGTAGTACAGTTCCCAAGTCACAAAGGTGTCTCCACGAGACAATGACCACAGTCGCCAGCTTTTGCCTCGCCGTGAAACGAGGGACACCGCACGTATCTCTCTCTTCTCTTGGGTCATTGACCTCCCCTTCACTAGGGCTCTGGCGATTCTCACAAAGGAGGGGGCTGGGATCATAACACCTCCCCTCTTAAAAACGTTTTTACCAGCGGTTAAAACGGAGTGGTACAGAGTCTTACAGGGTTTTAGGATTTAACATAGTACAAAAGCTTTTCTTTTAACTACAGAGCTGTACCGTCATACATTTTTCAGCGTCTAAACAGTTAACGATTACAGTGGCACTTCCTTTAATATGGTAACATCTTGTCGCTGACTAAAGGCTGGTAGCATCAGTTTTCAACAGGCAGGGTTCCAAGGGGGTTGTCTTTGTTATTCACATGCTTTGTCAAAATCCCGTACAGCCGGTTTTTCTATTTAAAAATGGCGCCCCCATTAGCCGTCACCTCTTTTCCGGTGAGTTCCTACGTGGGGGACCTGGGTAATTTGGCGGGGTACTCTCCCGCCTTTCTGTTCCATAAGGGTTATTCTCTCAACACCGTGTCACAAACTTAAATCATCGTGTGAATTTCCACCCAATTCTTTAATGTTACACAAGTAGCTAACCCTTTTGCAAAGACCATGCAGGCTGATGGTTTTCAGTTCGAGCCTTTCCCTCAGGCCGAATTTAAATTTCGGCTTTTTCACAGCGCTCTCTTGAATAACAACAGCGTGTGGGGCACCTTTACATTCCAAATCCACCTGTAATCGATGGGCAGGCACCGCGTTACCAAGCCCGCGTTTCTGTAGCTTGGTTGCTTCTTCTGACACCAATCTAAACTTTAAATTTTCTTCATTCGATTTGGGAACTACAAACTTCCCGTTCCCTTCAATAATAATGTTTATCCCCCCATGGTCGAGTTCCACTTTAAGGTTCACCACCCCTTCGTGTACCAACACCTGGGAACCCTCCCTTCCCCCAATTACCAAGGTTAACCCTGTCTTCACTGAAACCAGTCTATCTGACCCACAGGGACTGCATTCCTTTTCAACTGAATCAAATACCTCACACTTTTTCTGAGCTCCATTACTCGGTTCAGTACCACGTGCATCCACATCTTGGACACACTCAAACGGGACATCTGCCTCTTCCAGGCTTTCAATACCCGTACCCTTTTCAAATTCTAAATTCCCCTGATCCTCCCAGTTCCTCTCTGGGCAACTCCCTTCCGGAGTAAACTCAACCCCGCGGGCTGAAATAACCTCGTCTGCCAACCCAGCAGACATCTCCAAGGTAATGGCATCCTTTTCATCTAGGACTGCCTTCATCTCTTTATCGGGAACACCTTGAAAACTCTCAACTTCTTCAAACAGGGCTGCCACCCCCGACAGATCATCCATGTCCAACTCTGGACCTTTTAACAGATTTTTCCGTTTCCCATCTTTATTTCCTACCTCTAGGACCTTTCTCTTCGCTAAGGGCAGATCTAGCTCCTCTCCCTTAACCCCTTTCACTTTACTACTCTTCGGTTTACCACCCTCAGAACCCTCGTGGTACAGGGTCGGTAGAGCCGTCTCGGCCAAATCAATACTGGCCAGATTTAAACTGCTCGCTTTCTCAGCTGCCTTTCTCGACAGGCTACGAATGCTCGCGCCTGTGGTACAGACTGGAGATGCGAGGGGCGGGGCTGCAATCCTCACAGGCTGTTTGAACCGTGTCACCCTTGTCCAAACCTGCCCCCCGGCTAAATCATTTCCGAGGAGGACGTCCGCGTCAGTTCTCGGGAATTCTGATGGCACCCCTATTTCGACCAGTCCAGATACCAGCTCACAATCCATAATTACCTGATGTAGGGGCACCATTTCTATTCTTGTACCTATCTACTTCACGGCGACCATTCCCCTTCTCCGACCGAAATCTAGTATCTCACGGCGGATCAACGGCAGCTCCGCCCCGGTGTCTCGCCAGATTCGGACGGGAATGGGTGGGTCTCCCCCCTTCACGGACACGGTTCCGGGTGAGAGCCAAGTCTCTGACCCCTCTCGTACTTTGTCTACCCGGGGCTCTCTCGTCGATTTACTGATTTCCACGGCACACCCGACGGGGACCGCTGCTTTCCCTTTATCTGGTTCCTTTCTCGGAGCAAAGCACCTGGAGGCAATATGTCCTCCCTTCCCACAATTAAAACAGGTCAAGCCCGGAAATCTCGGGACGCCTGGCCTTTCCCCCTCAACCTTACCACGAGCTCCCGGCGGGACCTCTCTCTCAGCCGGCGGACTTTCCCTACCGTTTTCTCTCGGGTAACCTTTTGGCGAGGAAAACTTTATCCTGTGGGTTAAGGCATATTCATCTGCGAACGTAGCAATTTCTGAGATGAACTTATTCGGCTTCTCATTCAAATACATCCGGATCTCCTCCGGAACACACCCTTTTAATTCCTCAATCAAAAATAACTCCCTGATACGCCCATAATCCACGTCCACCTGTTCCGCGGTGCACCAACGGTCCAAGAGCACACCCTTTTCATAGGCTAGCTCGGTATACCTTTGATTCCACCCTTTCCGTAAATTTCTGAACCTTTATCTATAATCTTCAGGTACTAGCTCGTAACTCCGGAGAATGGCCTCCTTTACTTTGGCATAATTCTCCGCTTCCCCCTCCTCGACGGCCAATGCCGCATATGCTCGTTGTGCCTTCCCTTTTAACACACTTTGTAACAACGCCACCCACTGCTCTTTGGGCCACTTTTGATTTACTGCCACCTTTTCAAAAAGCAAGAAATAACTATCAACATCCGACTCTTCGAATGGAGGTACTACCCTCAACTCCCGACTAACATTAAACCTCTCGTCTCGATCTAACCCTAGATCTCTTCGTTCTTTCTTTAACTTCTCCATCTCCAAGTCATGTTCCCTCTGTTCTCGTTTCTCCTCATACTCTCTTTGCTTTTCAGCTCGGTCCTTCTCGTTCTCGGCTACTTCTAGCTCTTTTAGCTGAATTTCATGCTGTCTTTGCTTTTCAGCTTGGTCCTGCTCTTTTTTCACCTCTAACCCCTTTAGTTGGAGCTCCTGGTCCAGTTTCACCTCTGACTCCTTTATGTGGAACGCCTGCTCCCTTTCTCTCTCAGCCCGTTCTTTCTCTCTCTCAACCGCTTCCAGCTGCTTTATTTTAAATTCATGTTCCAACCTTAATTTCTCGAACTCTAGCTGATCCATCCCACTAGCTGGTACTTTTTCAGGGATATTTTCCAATACCTCAGCTCGAACACATTCTTCCCAATGTAATACCTAGTTGGCCCCTCGCACCTCCCGCTTTTTCATGAACGACCTCACTTCTGTGAGGTCCAATCTCTTCGCCAATTTATTAAGTCTGATTTGCTGGACGCCTCTAGCGCCTCCACAGTCGGGTTTTTCATAAATCATCCACGTCCATCTTTGCTGGTTTCCTGTCTGGCTACCCGCGTACCAGATCCAAATTTTTTGACTTAGAAACTCAATTCACTGCACTCCGAATTTGGTTTCAAATCTCGAGACGAGGCCCCACGTTGGTACGTATCCCTTAACTAGATCATTTACAGCAAAGATAGAGAGGTCCGCTGAAGTCTGATGGTACCATTTTTAAACGTTTTTATTTATAAAGGGGCACAAAAGCGCAGGTATTGTAATAATGAATCAGAAAATGAGCTCTATCGTTCTCTAGGGATAATATATTGTCCATTTGAAAATATAAAAGTCATTCAGAAGTCTGCAGGCTTCAGCCTTTTTGGGAACCGCTGGGTTTCCCGTGTGTGTGTGTGTGTGTGTGTGTGTGTGTGAGGAGAGATGAGAGAGAGAGGAGAGAGAGAGAGAGAGATAAGAGAGAGAGAGAGAGATGAGAGAGAGGGAGAGAGAGAGAGAGGAGAGAGAGGAGAGAGATGAGAGAGAGAGAGAGAGAGAGGAGAGAGAGAGAGAGAGAGAGATGGATGAGAAAAGGAACACCCGCCCGGGTCTTTACGAAGCAAAGCCGTGGAAGCAGGGGAGCAGGCTTCCTTGTTGTTAGTTAAAAGCGGTTTTCCGTGATTCCAGCCACAGACTCCAGATTCGGAATCTAACGCACGTGCGTCCTTCAAAATGGCTTCCCGCTACGACGGGATCGCTATCGTGTCTCCTTGGTGCGTCCAAAGGGGTCGTCCCCCCCAGACCCTCCTTTATACCCTCACGGGATCGCAGGTGTCAATCAGGTTGCAGGTATCAATCTCTCTCAACCAGCCCACTTTGCCCGAGGGCTTTACACGTGGTCTCCATGAGACAATAGTCAATGTCGCCTTATTCTGCACCCCGGTGGAACACGTCTCTCTCTCTCTCTCTCTCTCCCATTTCCTGTGTCTATTCAGCACGTCTCTCTCTTCGCTTTTTGTCATTGACCCCCCCCCCCCCCCTCACTAGGGCTCTTGCGATTCTCACAAAGGAGGGGGCTGGGATCATAACACCTCAAGTAACAGAGGTTCAAGTTGATGTCAACATACTGGATTAATTTGCGGGGGCAAGGAAATGATCATCCTGTTAAAGGTGTGCTGGAGGACGGTTGGGGGACATCACAAGAAGAGAGTTTTTTTTGTTCTGAGTGGCTGGGTTCTTACCATGCTGGGAATAACGGGTGTATTTGATGATACAATATGTCCCACTGTAGCTTTCTCTGTAACCACACCTGTTTTTTCCAATGACTTCAGTTGATCTTAGGTTACACGATCGGATTCGGTTCTGCCTGAGAGTCTGTTGGTTCATCAGTATATTAATGAAAGTTATTATCATACAGTAACCCCGTTTTACAGATAAATGCTAAGATAAGTTAACTGGGGATGTTGGTGTGGCTATTTTTGTGTGCCTGAATTGCAGGTAATGGTAAGAAATGACTTATAGCCATTTATCAGCAAAGGAAGCAGAATTCTTTCCCAACAGCTTAGGCTCACAGTGGGTGGAGAAAATTGGTCCTTATAATTTGCTCAGAATACATTTCGAGTTTTGATGAGTCTTAACAGGTTCATTCTGGCAGTAGGTCAGATTGACTGTTGGAAACTTGTCAAAACGGTATTTCATATATAAAGTTTGATTTATATGTCTGCACATTATGGGCACTGCACATCACACTGTTGAGGGAAATGATGATGTTGACTGTTTAGCACCAAAAGCTGTTAAATGTTAAGCTGTGGATATAGACCTTCCACTTAGCAAATTAGAAGCTAAAGGGTTGGTAGTGTAAGAATTAGGGGCTTATGGCAAGACGTAGGATAATGGACATAAGGACAGCCACCTTTACAGAATACATAAACAGTTGGGTTTATAGAAGAAGGGCTTAAATCAAGGGAAGGAATGATATTCACATGACATAGAAATGTCCACACTATACTTAATTGGAACTTGTAACTAATTGGAAAACTTCATTCTGTTTCATGTACATTTTGTCATTATGAAACTGTCGAAACACATACTATTTCAATTTGAAGCGTATAAGGCTGAAGAAAAAATCAAATGCAGTCTTCAGTACAATCTTTGCGAGGGTAAGTAGTTTTCAGATAAAAACTTTATTAAATTATGGACTGACTTTAAATTAATTCACAGTTTGAGCTGGAAAAGGCATGTAATAATTGTGTTAAACCTAAGGAAATGGCATATAAGGTAGCAAAGGTGAGTGGGATGTTGGATTATTGGGATGCTCTTAAAATCAACAAAAGGCAAAGGAAAAAGCCATAAGAATGGTCAAGACGAAATATGATGACATACTGGCCAATAATATAAATCAGGGATATTAAAGTTTAGCTTTCAGTTACATGAAGAGTGAAAGGAAGATGAGAGTTCATACTAGACCACTGGAAAATAATGCTGGTGAAGTAGTAATGGGGGACAAAGAAATGGCTGATGAACTTAATGAACAATCTTCACTGTCTTTTCCGGTCAGCACCGCCCCCACTTGTCCCATTTAACCTGTCTCATTACGGGTGGACTTTAGGACCCGGGGGAGCTCAGGACCCGCCGCCCGCAGCTGCTGCTGAATCGCCGGTGTTTCTGTTCGTTGACGGATGCGGGTGAACGAGTTAAAATTAATCGAGCGACAATTCTCATGTCGTGTTTATTTCACTCCATAGAACCATAGAACACTACAGCACAGAAAACAGGCCATTTGGTGCTTCTAGTCTGTGCGGAACCTCTATTCCGCTCGTCCCATTGACCTGCAGCCTGTCAGTAACCCTCCAGACCTCTCTCATCCATGTATCTATCCAATTAATTCTTAAAACTTAAGAGTGAGCCCGCATTTACCACGTCAGATGGCAGCTCGTTCCACACTCCCACCACTCTCTGAGTGAAGATCCTCCTAATGTTCCCCCTAAAGCTTTCCCCTTTCACCCTAAAACCATGTCCTCTGGTATTTATCGTTCCTAATCTAAATGAAAAGAACCCTACTCGCATTTACTGTCTATACCCCACATAATTTTGTAAACCTCTATCAAATCTCCCCTCATTCTTCTACGCTTCAAGGAATAAAGTCCAAACCTGTTCAATCTTTCCCTGTAACTCAACTCCTGGCAACATCCTAGTAAATCTCTGCACTCTTTCAATCTCTCCAACCTCTCCATGGATACATCATGTCTGAACATTCTGAACTAACCTCCCATGTGGGACCTTGTCAAAGGCCTTACTAAAGTTCATGTAGACAACATCCACAGCCTTTCCTTCACCTACTTTGTTGGTAACCTCCACGACAAACTCTTCAAGATTCATTAAACACGATCTACCATGCACAATGCCATAGTGACTATCCTTAATCAGCCCTTGGCTGTCCAAATACTTGTAAATCCGATCTCTCTGAACATCTTACAATAATTTACCTACTACTGATGTCAGGCTCACTGGCCTGTAATTACCTGGTTTACTATTGGAGCCTTTTTTTAAACAATGGAATAACAAGAGCCACCCTCCAATCTTCCGGCACTGCACCCGTGGCTGAGGGCATTTTAAATATTTCTGTCAGGGCCCCTGCAATTTCTACTCTAGTCTCTGTCAAGGTCCGAGGAAATATCAAGTCAGGCCCGGGGGATTTATCTACTTTTATGCGCTGTAAGGCAGCAAGCACCTCCTCCTCTTTAATCTACAAATGTTCCATGACACTACTGCTTGTTTCCCTTCCTTCCATATACACTATGCCAGTTTCCTGAGTAAATACCGATGCAAAAAAAACTGTTTAAGATCACCCCCATCTCGTAAGGCTCCACACATAGACGACCACTCTGATCTTCTAGGGGACCAATTTTGTCCCTTAGAATCCATTTACTCCTAATATACTTGTAGAAACCCTTCAGGTTTTCCTTCACATTATCTGCCAAAGTCACCTCATGTCTTCTTTTTTTCCTTCTTTAGTATTTTCTTACGTTTTCTATACTCTTTAAGTAACTCATTTGTCTTTGTTGACTCTACCTGCTATATACTTCTCTCTTTTTCTTAACCAGATCGCCAATATCCCTTGAACTCCAAGGTTCCCTATGCCTGTTAACTTTGTCTTTAATCCTGGCAGGAAAAATGCAAAGTCTGCACCCTCAAAATTTCACATTTGGAGGCCTTCCACTTACTGAACACATCCTTGTCAGGAAAAAAACAAACTTATCCCGATCCACTCTTCCTAGATCCTTTTTCATTTCCACAAAATTAGCCCTTCTGCTATTTAGAACCTCAACTCGAGGACCAGACCTATCCTTAGCCATAATTAACTTGAAACTGATGACATTATGGTCACTGGACCCAAAATGTTCGCCTACACATACTTCTGTCACCTGACTGTCTGGTTTCCTAATAGGAGATCAAGTATTGCATCCTCTCTCGTAGGTACCTCTATATATTGATTTAGAAAACTTTCCAGAAAACATTTCACAAACTCCAAGCCATCTATCCCTATTACAGTTTGCGAGTCCCAGTCAATATGTGGAAAGTTAAAATCCCCTACTATTACAACTTCCTGTTTCTTACATCGGTCTACTATCTTTAAACAGATTTGCTCCTCCAATTCTCTCTGACTATTGGGCGGTTTATAATACACCCCTATTAGTGTGGTCACACCTTTCCCGTTCCTCAGCTCCACCCATATGGCCCCTGTAGACAAGCCCTCCGGGCTGTCCTGTCTACGCATAGCTGTGATATTTTCGCTGGCTAGTAATGCCACTCCTCCCCCTTTCATCCCTCCCCCTCTATCACGTCTGAAACAACGAATATTTCTATCATGTATAAACCTTAGGTGAGAGGTTATCTTTTTGTGTTAATGTATTAAAAATAAATTATAAATTCTACGAATTGAACCTCTTACTAAAGGATTCATATTCATAATAGTATCCAACAAATCAGATTCTTGCATATATGGAAACTTAGATAATTATTTTTGTTAAAATTGTCTAACCTGAAGATATTGCAGAAAGACTATATGAGCGAATTTTTGATAATTAACTCTTCAAAAGTCATCAATCGACCATCACAAAATAAATGAAAATAAAAATAAATAAATGCAAAAAAGCAGATCCCCTTAATCACTAAAAATTAAACAACATTGGGAGAGAGAACTGAATATGACCTTTGTTAATGAAGATGGTCAATTCTTCTTTGATATGTGCCAATCAGTGTTTAATTCAATTTAAAATTGTTCACTGTTACTATTTAACAAAGGAGAGCCTATCCAAAATATTTCCTAACATAGACAATTATTGCGATAGGTGCAAAACTGAAGTAGCCACTTTTTCACATATGTTCTGGTCATGTTCTTCATCAAAATCTTTTTGGAAATCTTTATTTTCTACAATTCCTAAAGCTCTGAAAATTAATTTACAACCTAATGTGCAAACCTTTGATTTCTGTCTATACATGCAGTCCTCGCATGACCTTTATCCTCCTCCACCTCACTATCTGCTCTAACACTCTGGTTCCCCTCCCTCTGCAAATCTTCCCCCCCCCCCCGCGCAGCACTAGCAAATCTACCCGCAAGAATGTTAGTCCCTCTCCAGTTCAGGGGGCACACCGTCCCGTCGGAACAGGCCCCACCTTCCCGGGAACAAAGCCCAATTGTCCAGAAGCATGAAGCCCTCCCTCCTGCACCATCTCCTTAGCCACGTATTTAGCTGCACTCTCCGCACATTTATATTTACAGGGACTTTACTCCTGACGCCGGTCCCGGGACCCGACCCGTTTACAGACCCGGAGCGGAACCGGAGCAGATTCTCAGCCACTGGTTTTCATCCCAGTTCGCGAAGAAAGGATAAAGTTTCCCCGTGAATTTATTCCCAGTGAAGGTGTGGAGATGGGACTTGGTCTCCGCGTTGTAAAATGAAACTGTCCCGGACTCGTAACTGAGATAAACTCCCACCCTCCCGGGGATGGGACCGGCAGCGAGACGGGACCCGGGGGAGATGGGACCACGGGACACGTCATAATCCCGATATAACACGTCATAATGCCGCCCGATGATCCAGAATCCGGTCCCCGGTCTCAGACTGACCCATCCCTTCCTCTCCACAGACTCTGCGACGACTCCCAGCCACCAGTCCCGACTCCCCGTCACCTCCACCTCCCAGTAATGTCTCCCCGATGTGAATCCCTCCGATCCCAGCACACAAAAGCAGTTTGTGAATCTCTTCCCGGTGTCAGGGAGATTCCTCCGGGTCGGGGTACATCTCACACTCTTCCAATCCTCAGACACCTCGAGATACGGACTCGCCGTTTCCACATCCAGGGTGACAGAGACTGGGGGGGGAGAAGCAGAGAATTAGACAGTCCCCGGGGATCGGGGGGAGATTCGGGCAGCGCGACCCCGGGGATCGGGGGGTGGGGAGACTCGGGCAGCGCGGCCCCGGGGATCGGGGGGAGACTCGGGCAGCGCGGCCCCGGGGATCGGGGGGAGACTCGGACAGCGCGGCCCCGGGGATCGGGGGGAGACTCGGACAGCGCGGCCCCGGGGATCGGGGGGAGACTCGGACAGCGCGACCCCGGGGATCGGGGGGTGGGGAGACTCGGGCAGCGCGGCCCCGGGGATCGGGGGGAGACTCGGGCAGCGCGGCCCCGGGGATCGGGGGGAGACTCGGACAGCGCGGCCCCGGGGATCGGGGGGAGACTCGGACAGCGCGGCCCCGGGGATCGGGGGGAGACTCGGACAGCGCGGCCCCGGGGATCGGGGGGAGACTCGGGCGGCCGGGGCCCCGGGGATCAGGGGGAGACTCGGGAGCGCGGCCCCAGGGATCGGGGGGAGACTCGGGCAGCGCGGCCCCGGGGATCGGGGGGGAGACTCGGACAGCGCGGCCCCGAGGATCGGAGGGGAGACTCGGGCAGCGCGGCCCCGGGGATCGGGGGGGTAGACTCGGGCAGCGCGGCCCCGGGGATCGGGGGGAGACTCGGGCAGCGCGGCCCCGAGGATCGGAGGCGAGACTCGGGCAGCGCGGCCCCGGAGATCGGGGAGGGGGGGAGATTGGGCCAGCGCTGACCCGGGGACGGGGATCGGGGGGGATTTCCGCTGGACGGAGAGCAGAGAGACCCCTGGCCCTTGACTCCTCAGACAGGGGAAACATCCTCCCTCACTCCAGCCTGTTGACTCCTGAAAGAATTTTGTGTTTCCATGAGATCTCTTCTCATTCTACGAAACTGGGAACAGAGAACATAGAACAGTACAGCACAGGAACTTGCTCGTCATACAATGTTCACATTCATTTGTGAGTGTGAAGTGGGGGAGTGTGATGGTTTGAGACAGTAAAGGAGGTGATAATGGGAACCAGTAGGGAAGAGATGAATGGCAGATAGAACCAGGAGGGGGAGGGGTGGAAAGAATGTGGGTGAACTGTGTGTGTAGACGTAATGAGAAGCTGGAGGGGGCAAAGATGGCAGATGAGAATGACTTTGTCCCCTTTCCCAGAACCCCATCCCTCGCAGCCCCTCATTTAGACAGGGGATGAATTTGCAGGAACCCTTAAGCAACACAGGTCCTGATGAAGTGTTTCAGTCTAAACCGTGGACTGTTTATTCTCTTCCATAGAAACTTCCCGGCCTGCTGTTCCCCCAACAATTTGTGTGTGTTACTCTGCTTTAAATATACTCAATTATTTGGCCTCCACAGCTGCCTGTGGCAGATTCACTATCCTGTGGATAAAGGAATTCCTTCTCATCTCTGTCCTAAATGGATATCCCTGTAGTCGGAGGCTGTGCTTACCGTTCTCGACCCACCCACATCCTCCCAACATCAACTCTCTCCAGACAGGTGTCAGAGAGATCTGGCGAGACCCTTCATCAGGACCTGTGTAGCTTGGATTACCAGCATCTGCAGATTTTCTCCTGCTTGATTTTTAAAGCAGAAGTTAATAAGTAAACTTCTTGATCAGTCAGAGTCTCAAAAGTTATGGGGAGAAGGCGGGAGAATAGGGTTGAGAGGGATAATAAATCAGCCATTCTTCTAAACTCGCGTGAGTACAGGCCCAGAACCATCAAACACTCCTCATATGTTAACTCTTTCATTCCCAGAATTATTCTTGTGAATCTTCTGCACCCCCTCCAATGCCAGGACATGTTTTCCAATAGAAGGGACCCAAAACTGCTCACAATACTCCAAGTGTGGTCTGACCAATGCCTTATAAAACCTCAGCATTACATCCTTGCTCTTGTACTCTAATCCTCTCGAAATGAAAGCAAACATTGAGTTTGCCAATCTTACCACTGACACAAACTGCAAGTTAACCTTCAGGGAATCCTGCACAAGGACACCCATGTCCCTTTGCACCTCTGATTTTTGAATCTCGCCCTGTTTACAGAATTGTCTATGCCTTTATTCCTTTGACTAAAGTCATACCTGCCTAAGTTTGTACCTGTCAAACTCTACCTGTGCTTCAAGATCCTTATTACGTATACTGGTGCATTCAAATAAGACCATAAGACAAAGCAGCAGAAGCCGGCCATTCGGCCCTTCGAATCTGCTCCACCATTTTATCATGAGCTGATCCATTCTCCCATTTAGTCCCACTCTCCCACCGTCTCACCATGACCTATGATGCCCTGGCTACTCACATACCTATCAATCTCTGCCTTAAATACACCCAATGACCTGGCCTCCACTGCCGCAAGAAATTCACAGATTCACCACCCTCTGGCTAAAAAAATTTCTTTGCATCTCTTTACTGAATGGGCACCTTTCAATCATTAAGTCATGCTCTCTCGTACTAGACTCCCCCACCATGGGAAACAACTTTGCCACATCCACTCTGTCTATGCCTTTTAACATTCAAAATGTTTCTGTGAGCTTCCCCCTCATTCTTCTAAACTCCACGGAGTACAGTCCAAGAGCGGTCAAATGTTCCTCATATCTTAACCCTCTCATTCCAGGAATCATTCTAGTGAATCTTCTCTGAACCCTCTCCAATGTCAGAACATCCTCTCTTAATTAAGGAGCCCAAAACTGCACACAGTATTCCAAGTGAGGTCTTACCAGTGCCTTAGAGAGTCTCAACATCACATCCCTGCTCCTATACTCTATTCCTCTGGAAATGAATGCCAACATTGCATTCGCCTTCTTCACCACCGACTCAACCTGGAGGTTATCCTTAAGGGTATCCTGCACGAGCACTCCCAAGTTCCGTTGCATCTCAGGACTTTGAATTTTCTCTCCATTTAAATAATAGTCTGTCCGTTTATTTCTTCTACTCATGTGCATGACCATACACTTTTCAACATTGTATTTCATTTGCCACTTCTTTGACCATTCTCCTAATCTATCCAAGTCTCTCTGCAGACTCTCTGTTTCCTCAGCACTACCGTCCCCTCCACCTATCTTTGTATCATCAGCAAACTTAGCCACAAAGCCATCTATTCCATAATCCAAATTGTTGATGTACAACGTAAAAAGAAGTGGCCCGAACACGGACCTCTGTGGAACACCACTGGTAACCGGCAGACAACCAGAATGGGATCCTTTATTCCCACTCTCTGTTTCCTGCCAATCAGCCAACGCTCTATCAACATATGTAACTTTCCCGTAATTCCATGGGCTCTTATCTTGTTTAGCAGCCTCATGTGTGGCACCTTGTCAAAGGCCTTCTGAAAATTCAAATACACAACATCCACTGCATCTCCCTTGTCTAGCCTACTTGTAATTTCCTCAAAAAATTTCAATGGGTTTGTCAGGCAGGATTTTCCTTTAAGGAAACCATGCTGAGTTTGGCCTATCTTGTCATATGGCTCCAGGTACTCCGTAACCTCATCCTTGACAATTGACTCCAGAAACTTCCCAACCATTTCTCAAGCTAACAGGTCTATAATTTACTTTTTGCTTCCTTACCCCTTTCTTAAATACCAGAGTGGCATTTACAATCTTCCACTCCTCCGTAACCATGTCAGAATCTATTGACTTTTGAAAGATCATAGCTAATGCCTCCGCGATCTCCACAGCTACTTCCTTCAAAACACAAGGGTGCATTCCATCTGGTCCTGGAGATTTATCTACCCTTAGACTATTCAGCTTCCTGAGTACTTACTCTGTCGTAATTGTGACTGTGCACACTTCTCTTCCCTGACATGCTTGAGTGTCCGGTATACTGCTGATATCTTCCTCAGTGAGGACTGATGCAAGTACTCGTTCAGTTCCTCAGCCATCTCCTTATCTCCCATTACAATTTCTCCAGCATCATTTTCTATCGGTCCTATATCCACTCTCACCTGTTTTTTATTCTTTATATACTTGACAAAGCTTTTACTATCTTCTGTGATATTATTTGCTAGCTTCCTTTCATAGTTCATCTTTTCCCTCTTAATGGCCTTCTTAGTTTCCTTTTGTAAGCTTTTAAAAACTTCCCAATCCTCTGTCTTCCCACTAATTTTTGCTTCCTTGAATGCCCTCTCCTTTGCTTTTACTTTGGCTTTCACTTCTCCTGTCAGCCACGGTCGCAACCTTTTTCCATTTGAAAATTTCTTCTTTTTTTGGAACATATCTGCCTCGAACCTTCCTCACTTCTCGCATAAACTCCAGCCACTGCTGCTCTGCCATCCTTCCCGCTAGTGTCCCTTTCCAGTCAAATTTGGCCAGTTCCTCTCTCGTGCCACTGTAATTTCCTTTACTCCACTGAAATACCGACACATCGGATTTCGGCTTCACTTTCTCAAATTTCACAGTGAACTCAATCATGTTACGATCACTGCCTCCTAACGGTTCCTTCACCTCAATCTCTCTAATCACCTCTGATTCATTACAAAATATCCAATCCAGTACCTCTGATCCCCTAGTGGGCTCAACAACAAGCTGTTCTGAAAAGCCATCTCGTAGACACTCTACAAATTCTCTGTCTTGAGATCCAGTGTCGACTTGATTTTTCCAATCCACCCGCATGTTAAAATCCCCCACAATTATCATAACACTGCCCTTCTGGCAAGCCTTTTCTATTTCCTGTTGTAATTTGTAGTCTACCTCACTGCAGCTGTTAGGAGGCCTGTAGATAACTGCCATCAGGGTCCTTTTACCCCTGCGATTTCTTAGCTCAACCCAGAAAGATTCTGCACCTTCCGATACAATGTCACCTCTTTCTAATGATTTAATATCATTTCTTACCAATAAAGCCACGCCACCCCCTCTGCCTACCTGCCTATCCTTCCGATACACCGTGTATCCTTGGACGTTCAGCTCTCAGAGACATGCATCCTTTAGCCACGTCTCAGTGATGGCCACAAAATTTTACCTGCCAATCTGTAGCTGTACGACAAGATCATCCACCTTATTCCTTATGCTGTGTGTATTTAAGTATAACACCTTAACTCCAGTATTTGATACTTTTTGTTTTCATTGCACTGCAACTCATCCCAGTGGCTGCAAATTTGCCCCATCACCTGCCTGTCCTTCCTGACATCTTTACTGCTCACTATCTTAGATTTATTTCTGTTTTCCCCCTCCTCTACTCTATTATTCCGGTTTCCCATACCCCTTCCAAATTTGTTTAAACCCTCCCTAACAGCTCTATTAAACATTCCCGCTATGGTTCAGGTGTAACTCGTCCTTTTTGAACAGGTAATACTTCCCCCAGAAGAGATCCCAATGATCCATGAATCTGAAGCCCTGCCCCCTGCACCAGTCTCTCAGACACGCATTCATCTGCCTGATCCTACTATTCTTGCCCTCGCTAGCTCGTGGCACAGGTAACAATCCTGAGATTACTACCCTGGAGGTCCTGCTTCTCAGCTTCCTTCCTAACTCCCGGAAATCTCTCTTCAGGACCTCCTCCCTTTTCCTCTATATGTCATTGGTACCAACATGTACCAAGACAGCTGGCTGCTCGCCCTCTCCCTTCAGGATATTCTGGACCCGATCCGAGACATCCCGTACCCTGGCACCTGGGAGGCAGCACACCATGCGGGTATCTCTATCAGGCTCACAGAATCTCCTGTCTGTTCCCCTGACTATGGAATCCCCTATGACTACCGCATTCCTCGTCTCCCTACTTCCCTCCTGCACAACAGCGCCAGGCTCAGTGCCAGAGACCCGGTCACCGTGGCCGTCCCCTGTCAGGTCATCCCCCTCAACAGTATCCGAAACGATATACTTGTTGCTGAGGGGGGCAGCCACAGGGGTGCTCTCCACTATCCGGGCATTTCCCTTCCCTCTCCTGACAGTCACCCAGTTTTCTGACCCCTGTAGCCTAGGGATGACTACCTCCCTGTAGCTCCTGTCTATCACCTCTTCATTTTCTCTAATAAGCAGTAGGTCATCAAGCTGCAGCTCCAGATCCCTAACACGGTCTCCGAGGAGCTGAATCTCGGTTCACCTGGTGCAGATGTGGCTATCAGGGAGGCTGGAGGTCTCCCAGGATTCCCACATCTGACACCCTGAACAAAGCACTAACCCTGCAGACATGCTACCTAATTCTACAGGAATGAAACAAAGAAAGATAGGTCTACTCACCCACTTACTTTGCCAAACACACGAACGTTTTAAACCATTAGCTAATGTGCCCTGCTGTTACCCCCGTCCGACGGGCCGATTTGCCAAGGGGGAAAAAAGAGTCGGTGCCTCGCTCTCGCCTCTTCCCGTTACCGCCTAAGCCCGTTGAGCCAAAGACCTGCTGCTGCCACCCACTCCGCTGCCCGCTGTATAGGGTGGTCATCTTTTTAAACTCTCCGCGCTGTCCTGCGCAGTCTCGCCGTTCTTGTACGCAATTTTTTTTTTTTAAAACTGCCTTCCTTCAGAATTTAGCTCCCACGCCGCCCTTCTTGTCCCAATCTTAAAAAACACCTTCAGTCCTGTATTCATCAGCCTATTCCACACTGTCCACATGAAATTCAGCAAGGCCTTTGATGTCGATGATAGACCACACTTGGAACATTGTCTGTATTTCCGGTTCCCGAATATGGGGAGGATGTCATTACACTGGTCAGGAGGCTTCAGGAGGATGTTACTGGGACTGGGGGCTTGGGTTAAAAGCAGAGAGCGGATAAGCTTGGGCTATTCAGCTGTAGTGTAGGATGTTCAGGTATGTCCCCTTATTGAGGTAAATAATTGATAAGGAGCTTAAATAAAGTTTCTTTTTCCAAGAATTGGGAGTACAGAACCAGAGGCCTCAGATTGAAAGTGAGACAGGAAATTTTTCTGAGTGGTCTATCGGGTAACATTCTCATAGAGAGGGAGGTTGGTAAATGGAATTTGCCCTCAGATGCTGTAGAAACAGGTAAAAATAAAATATTTTAAAATAAATTTGGGCAGGTACACAGATGGGAAATGGTTAGAGGGATTGGGGGGGCAAACACACACAAATGGGCCGTGCTCAAGAATACATCTTAGTCTTGCAGATTGATGAAGTGGGCCGTGGGTTCAACATCCATCAAACCCTCCCAGATCATCCTCCTGAGGAATCTCACCCCCGGAGTCTGTCTGTGAAGTGTTGATGTGACGTCACGTCAGAGGGCAGCTCAGTGCCACAGAACAGACAGACTGGGTAAGGACGGCAGATTTCAATCCTAAATGGGAATTTGTGCCTATTTCTGTGGCCGTGTGTCACACTCTGATAGTATATCCGTGTGTGTGTGTGTGTGTGTGTGTGTGTGTGTGTGTGTGTGTGTGTGTGTGTGTGTGTGTGTGTGTGTGTGTGTGTGTGTGTGTGTGTGTGTGTGTGTGTGGTGTGTGTGTATGTGTGTGTGGATTGTGGTAAATATCCGTGTGGTGGGTATACATATTGAAGGAGAGTGTGCACATTGTAGAATTTGTATGTTACAGTGTGTCATCACATGTCTGGTGTGTTGAGTTGTTTAAATGAATAAATGACTGTCTCTGAAGAGATTGGTTTCCAGGTTACTGAGGGAAATAACAACGTACATTGCTGAGGCTCTGACTACAATCTGCCAGTCCTTCCTATGTATCTGTGTGAAGGAGCTTTGCCAGGCCGGTTATGCTGTGTGTGCTTCTCCCGAGATGAAATCTTGACCCATGTCAATGCTTGTTGGTGTGTCCGAGCTCATTCTCACAATGCTTCAATGTAGTGGTCTGATCACCATAAGACATAGGAGCAGAATTAGGCCATTTGCCCATCGAGTCTGCTCCGCCATTCAATCATGGCTGATCCTTTTTTCCCTCCTCAGCCCCACTACCCGGCCTTCCCCCGTAACCTTTGATACTGTGTCCAATCTGGAACCTATCAAGCTCTGCCTTAAATACACACAAAAAGTTCCGCAAATTCACCAGCTGCTGGCACAAATTTCTCTGCATCTGTTTTAAATAGACCCCCCTCTATCTTGAGGCTGTGCCCTCTTTTCCTAAACTCCACCACCATGGGAAACATCCTTTCCACATCTACTCTGTCTAGGACTTTCAACATTTGAAAGGTTTCAATGAGATTCCCCCTCATCTTTCTAAATTCCAGCGAGTACAGACACAGAGCTATCAAACGTTCCTCGTATGATAACCCTTTCATTCCTGGAATCATCCTTATGAAATGAACCTTCTGCAATGCCAGCACATCTTTACTTAGATGAGGAGCCCAAAATTGTTCACAATACTCAAGGTGAGGCTTCACCAGTGCCTTATAAAGCCTCAGCATCACATCCCTGCTCTTGGATTGAATGCTATTCTAAACCACAGATTAAAAGCCAGGAGCAACAGGCTGCGGGACAGCTTCTTCAACCAGGCCATCAGACTGATTAACTCATGTGGACACAACTGTATTTCTATGTTATATTAACCAGCCTGTTGTACATATTATTTATCATAAATTACTATCAATTGCACATTGCACATTTAGACGGAGATGTAACATAAAGAATTCAATTCAAATCTATTTCTTGTTTATATTTTTCATCCCAATCATTCTTTCAGTTCCTCTCTGTAGATATTTAAAAGCTTCCCAATCCTCTGTCTTCCTGCTAATTTTTGTTTTGTTGTATACCCTCTCTTTTGCCTGTACATTAACTTGTCTTCCCTTGTACGCCACGGTTTTACTATTTTGCCATTTGAGTATTTATTTATTTTTGGAATACATCTATCCTTCACCTTCCTCATTTTCCCAGAAACTGACACCATTTCTGCTCTGCTCTCATCCCTGCCAGCATCTCCTTCCAATTTGCTTTGGCCAACTCCTCTCTCAGACCACTGTAATTTCTTTTACTCCTCTGAAATACTACAATGTCATACTTTCTCCTTATCAGATTTCAAGTTGAACTCAGTCATGTTGTGAGCACTGTCTCCTAAGGTTTCTTTTAACTACTCACCTCTGGTTCAATACATAACACCCAATCCAGTAGAGCTGTTCCCCGATTAGGCTCAACGACAAACTGCTCTAGAAAGCCATCACATTGCATTCAACAAACTCACTCTCTTGAGATCCTTTACCAACCTGATTTTCCCAATTGACCTGCATGTTGAAATCTCCCATGATTATCATAACATTGTCCTTTTCATCAGCCTTTTCTATTTCCAGTTGTAATCTGTGGGCCTCAACCCACTGACTGTTGGGAGGCCTGTATATGACTGGTGTCAGTGTCATTTTTACTTTTGCAGTTCCTTACCTCAACCCACAAGATTCAACATCTTCCAATCCTATGTCACATCTTGCTGCTGATTTACCTGCAGAGCCACGCCACCCCCTCACCCGACCTCCCTATACCACCGATACATTGTGTAACCTTGGACATTCAGATCCCAACTACAACCATCCTTCAGCAACGATTCCGTGATGGCCACAACATCATACCTGACAATCGGTAATAGTGCAACAAGATCATCCACCTTATTTCTCATACTCCATGCATTGAGATATAACACTTTGTGTACTGTATCTGCTACCCTTTTTAATTCTGCACCCCTAATGCACTGATACTCACCATGCTGGCTGCAATTTTCTCCTCTCATCTGTCCGCCATATCTGACAGTCTGACTGCACGCTATCTTTGCATTTTTACCAGCAGTCCTATCCCTTCACTCCACTTCCAACCCCCCACCCCACCAAATTAGTTTAAACCCTCCCCGACAGCTCTATCAAACCTCTCTGTGAGAATATTGTCTCCCTCGGGTCGAGGTGCGACCCATCCCTTTTGAGCAGGTCATTCCTCCACCAGAACAGATCCCGATGATCCAAGAACCTGAATCCCTGTCCCCAGCACCATCTTCTCAGCCATGTTTATCTGTCAAATTATCCTGTTTCTACCCTCACCAGCACGTGGCACAGGCAGCAATCCAGAAATTACAACCCTGGGGGTGCTGCTTCTGAGCTTTCTACCAAGCTCTCCAAATTCTATTTTCAGGACCTCTTTGCTTTTACTTCCAATGTCATTGTCACAAATTTACCAAAATATCTGGCTCTTTTCCCTCCCTCTCTAAAATGCTGCGGACACGATTCGAGGCATCCCTGACCCTGGCACCCAGGAGGCAACATACCATTCGGGTGTCCCGTTCACATCAATAGATTCTCCTGTCTGTTCCCCTGATGATTCAGTCCCCGATCACGACCACTCCCCTCTTCTGCCTCTAACAACAGTGAGAGATGCTGATCCGGAAGGGGGAAGACCTGTGTCAATCAGAGTCTGCACTCACAGGGCACATGAAGGACTTGTGTATTTTCCTGACAATCCCTGTCACCACACTGATACCTGCTTTTATTCCCTACAATATTGTCATCAGTATTAAATTCCCAGTTCCTCTGGTAGATCCAACCTCATGTCCTGGTGTGTTAGTGCATTTGCCTGGGATTGGAACACAGTGGTTCATTTGCCAGTCCCGTGTATTGGTTGTATTGTGACCCTGTGCTGGTGTGTTCAGGGGTCTGACATCTCCAGCTGACCATGTGACAGTGATATCTCCCAGTCGGTGGGGTTGATGTGAAATAAACTTCAGTTCCCCTTCAGCCCAGTATTACAGACAATCTTTGCCTCAAATTGGAACTAAATTGAGCTTCATAAACAAGGGGAAATGAATCTTTGTAAGTTTTACCTCGATTAATAGCATCAAGCGTTTCTCTCAGCACTGTTTTCAACAAATAGGGGTGATCGAATTTTTCAAACGGTTGGGCCTCATCTGTCACTGACAATTCCTGGATATCGTCATTAATCCTGTAAATATTAAACTTCTGGTTATAAATTACTATTCTGAACTATTTTACAAATCCATTCAGGGTTTCAGTAAAGAGCCTGTCCTACCTCCTGTTCCGACGAGCTTCCTCCTGAAATAAATAAAACACAAATCTGATTAGACTTGGAATTACTGTCCACATGCTGAATTTCATCCAAATCATTACAACGTGTTGAAAATTCCCACTCCCACAGTCACTCACACACACGGACAATACAGAACCACGGGGTAAATTACAAGGAAAGTTTCTGAATGTCAGACCATTACTGAGAGGATGAAACTTACAGTGAAGACAGGACAGGCTGTGCATTATCATCTGGAAATGACGTCAGTGTGATAGGATGGAGGAATTTAAGATCAGTGATGTATGTGATTGTGTGCGGGTGGAGGAAGTACCTCTATTTATGGGGAGACTTGTGGGGAGATGAAATTCCAGATGGATTTTTACAAATTCCACAAGAAATTTAGTGAAGAGGATGTGGAACTCGCTGCCACAGGAGTGGCTGAAATGGAACAGCAGAGATTGAATGTAATGGGGAGGCTGGATAAACACGTGAGGGACCAGAGATTTCGGGGCACTGCTGCTGGTTGTGGTGAACAAGTGGCAGGAGGATTGTGAAGCAGGAAAATTGAGAGGAGAAAATGGGCCGAATGGCCTGGTTATGTTTTGAACGATTGAACGTTCATTTGAATGTTATCTGGAAAAGTAAAGAGACAATAATAGTTTCCCTAATCTGATGGAAACCGGATACTGAAGATAAGTCTGATGTGTAGGTCAAATTCTTTGTTCTCACAGATTGACAAAGAGACCCTCACACCAACCGCACCAGACACACTCATAGCCTATGACTGGAAATGGGAGTTAATGAGAGTTTTAGAGGGTATTTAATGTAGAATTAAGGACACAGTCAGCAGCTCTGTGTTATGATCAGAGTAAATAATTTCAGAGAAATTTGCATTCAGTCCTGGGATGTACAGAAGTTGTGGAAGTCCAGTTTTGGGACAATACACAATAGGTGCAGGAGTGGGCCATTCGGCCCTTCTAGCCAGCACCGCCATTCACTGTGATCATGGCTGAACATACACAATCAGTATCCCGTTCCTGCCCTCTCCCCATATCCCTTGACCCCACTATCTATAAGAGCTCTATCTAACTCTCTCTTGACAGCATCCAGAGACTTGGCCTCCACTGCCTTCTGGGGCAGAGCATTCCACATATCCACCACTCTCTGGGTGAAAAAGTTTTTCCGCATCACTGTTCTAGATGGCCTACCCCTTATTCTTAAACTGTGGCCTCTAGTTCTGGACTCACCCATCAGCGGGAACAAGCTTCCTGCCTCCAGCGTGTCCAATCCCTTAATAATATTATTATTATGGGACATCAACAAATCTGAATAATTGGATCAATTGTCTGGTAAGAAACAGTTTACTGCCATTTGTAAATGCTGTGTGTAGGAGCAACACGTCTGTTTTCTGTCTGCATTGTGACGTGGTAAAAGCGAAGGGAAAAAGTTACGTATCTGTACTTTGTTCTGGGCAGTTTTGAGCTGGGGACGGGCGGATGAAATTCTGTTCTTGACCGCTGTGTTGCAGCTTACTTTACAATGAATTACCCTGAAGTTTCATCGCCTCAAGATTGTATTTTGCTAATGAAGGACTGAAAGCGTATCTTGGACATTCTGAAATGTCATTATTGGAGTGATGGGAGGGCGCATCATGCAAGTATAACAACTTGTGTGAGGTCGCCAGCAGCGGCAATTGATTTGTTAGAATTGGCCGCTGTGCTGTGTTTATTTCAAATATACCACTGTTCATTTAGTGCCCTCTGACAGAAACAAATTGAAATATAATCCCTCACCTTGAGAAACATCACACCGTCTTTCTGATCCATCTGTTCCTTTAACTTTGAGATTTCCTCCTGAATAATCCTTATATTCTCTTGAAGAGCTAGAAGATTTTTCTTCATCGGATTCAGAATCCTCTTCTCTTCTTCCCTGAGATCCCTGAGTAAGCTCTGCTCTTTCTCAGTGATAATCTGGCGCAGTTCAGCAAACTGGGATGTGATGTGGGACTGAAGGCTGTGTGACTGTTCCTGTTGAATGAAAGGTGAAGATTAATATACTGCATTGCTGTGCTCTGTTTCCTTTTGTCGTTCAGTTCGGTCTATTAGAGTCCATGCTACTTCTGAGTGCATTCCCGACAACACCATTCACTCACGTTTTCCTGAAAACTACTCTCATTTATTGACCCAGAAACTCCCATCTGATTTACTCACACCCTCCCCACCTTTGTAGGGTTAACGGTAATTAGCCATTCATCCAGTATGTCCTTGGGATGTGTTGGAATCTCTCGTGGTCACAGGGAGAGCATGCAAACTCCACACGGACAGCAGCAGATGTCAGGATTGAACCCAGGTAACTGGAGCTGCGATACTCGGCTATTCTGCATTAAATGGAGTAAAACTCGACAGTAATATCAGAAATTCCGCTCAGGAAGCCTCACCCGAACTCCGGAAATCTTCTCTTTCTGTTGCTGCTCCTTTTCCTGGAAGTCTGATTTATTTTTTGTGAGAGAGTCTAAGGAAGATTTTAGCTGATCCTGGAAGTCAGAGAGTGAAGAAAATAGAAACAAAGATGCATCAAAAGAAACAGGTGATCAAACTCGATTATCACACAAAATGCCAGAGGAACTCAGTGAGTCAGGCAGCATCTATTCAGGGGAAATAAACAGTCGGTGTTTCGGGATGAGACCCTTCATTGGAACTGGGAAGGAATTGGACAGAAGCCAGAATAAAAAGCTTGGGGATGAGAACCAGCTGACAGGTGACGGGTGAGACAACGTGAGGGGAATCGTGGGAGAGGGTGATGTGGTAAACTATGTATACCTGTCTGGACACGCCCCTCTGCTGACTGCTCCTGTAGTTCCTCCCACAGACCCCTGTATAAAGGTGATTGGAGGCACTGCTCCTCCCTCAGTCTCCAGGATGTCATGTCGTGGTCTTTGCTGCTAATAGAAGCCTATCGTTCGCCTCCTGTCTCCGAGAGTTATTGATGTTGCATCAGGTGATGAAGTGAGAAGCTGAGAGGGGACAGGTGGAAGAGGTAAAGGGCTGGAGAAGAAGGAATCTAATTCGAGAGGACAATCGACAATGGAAGAAACGGGAGGAACTGGGCTGTTTGCGGCCCTGAATGGTGACGAGGGAGGAGGTTAGGAGTCAGGTGTAGCACTTGTCCCGCTTGCAGTTGTCAGTGCCGGGAGGGAGATCAGTGGGGAGCAGCGAGTGGATCAGGGCGATACAGGACGTGGAGCGCGATCCGTATAGAGAGCGGAGAGTTGCGGGGTACGGAGGTGGGCTGTGGGACGGAGAGATGCTAGAATCCCGTTGGAGATGGCGGAAGTTGCAGAGAGTGATGTGTTAGTTATAGAGGCTCGTGTGATGGTATGTAGGACAAAGGAAATGTGTTAAGTGTTAAATTAACGTTAGTTTTTACCTTATAGTTTTTAACAGCGTCTTTAATCAGCAAGAAGCGGTGCTCTCTGTGTTCCTGCGCAGCTGCACAGATCACACAGATCAATGTCTTGTCCGTTTCACAAAACAGCTTCAGTTCTTCCTCATGTTCCTCGCAGTGACGTTTACTTTCCTTCCCTTTCGGATTCAGGTTTAGATTTCGAGCTTTTTCAGCCAGATTTGCTAAGGCCCGATTCACCCTGAGGGTGCGGTCAGCAAACACCTCTCTACATCCCGGGCAGGAGTTTCTCTCCTCCCTTTCCCAACACCGCGTGATACAAGAGCGACAGAAGTTGTGTCCGCACTCCAGTGTAACCGGATCGGTGAAGAAATCCAGGCAGACGGGACAAATTACCTCCTCGCTCAAACTCTCGGTCTCTCCTTTCGAAGCCATGTTAACTCCCAGCACTTCCTGATTCAGAATGCTTTCACTTTCGGGGAGCTGCTGATCCCCTGCAGTACCGCGATTGTCCACTACACGCGCTGCAGACTCGGGGAATCAAACAACACACACACAATGCTGGAGGAACACAGCAGACCAGGCAGCATCTGGAGGGAGAAGCACTGTCGACGTTTCGGGCCGAGACCCTTCACCAGGACAGCTGGTGTGGTATACTGCGTCCGGTCCTCCCGGTGTGGCCTTTTATACATTGGTGAGACCCGACGCAGACTGGGAGACCGTTTCGCTGAACACCTACGCTCTGTCCGCCTGAGAAAGCAGAATCTCCCAGTGGTCACACATTTTAATTCCGCGTCCCATTCCCATTCTGATATGTCTATACATGGACTCCTCTACTGTCAGGATGAAGTTGTCAGGTTGGAGGAACAACACCTGGGTAGACTCCAACCTGATGGCATGAACATTGACTTCTCTCACTTCCGTTAATGCCCCTCCTCCCCTTCTTACCCCATCCCTGACATATTTAGTTGTTTGTTTTTTTATCTCTCTCTGACCATCACTCTGCCTGTTCTCCATCTCCCTCTGGTGATCCCCTCCCCCTTTCTTTCTCCCTAGGCCTCCCGTCCGATGATCCTTTCCCTTCTCCAGCTCTGTATCCCTTTTGCCAATCACCTTTCCAGCTCATAGCTTCATCCCACCCCCTCCGGTCTTCTCCTATCATTTCGCATTTCCCCCTCCCACCACTACTTTCAAATCTCTTACTATCTCTCCTTTCAGTTAGTCCTGATGAAGGGGCTCGGCCCGAAACATCGACAGTGCTTCTCCCTGTAGATGCTGCCTGGCCTGCTGTGTTCCACCAGCATTTTGTGTGTGTTGTTTGAATTTCCAGCATCAGCAGATTTCCTCGTGTTTGCTCAGGGAATCAACATGGTTTTGCTGGATGTGTTCAGTGGAAATTCTGGCCCTTTCTATGTTTAGTGTGGGATCAACAACACATTAAACGGGCAACAGATAAGAAAACGCGGCCATGGACTGTCTAAGCCCGGCTACCAGCAACCCATCTCTTAAAAACCTAGAGCGACAAAAACGTCAGCTGAATCTCAAAAGGCCTCATCCCTGCGGTCGGAAGGACCTTCCCCTGGAAGCCGATTGAAGTCCTGTGCTGAAAGGAGAAGCCATGTGTCCCCCCTGGGGTGGTTCACTACTACAATAACTGTGAAGCTTCCTCAGCCAACCCGGCCACTCCCTGTCCAGTGTAGAGGATCACTGTAGTTCCAATGGTGTCCCTGTAGTCTGGAATGTGTCTGTCGGCAGCATTCCTGTACGACAGGGGTTCCCAACATTTTTTTAATGCCAAAGACCAATACCAGTAACCGTGGACCCCAGGTTGGGAACCGCTGCTCTCGGGACATCTCGGTGTGATGGCAGGCCAACAAGTTTCGAGCGTCTTTCCCCGAGTTGATGATCTTCCAGCAGCACTCGCTGTCCGTTTTCCTGCGCGTCCTGGGAACATCCCAAGGATCAGTGAGCCTTCTGTCACGCAGCTGCTGTGGCACAGGCTCTTGCATCTTTCTCCACAGATCTTCGCCAGCCCACAGTCCGCAAAGAGGTGAGTGACCGTCTCGTCTCCACTGCAGTAATCTCGGGGCAGCGCGCTGTGGGAGTGATCTCCGGGCATGCAGCAAGGATCAGACTGGGAGGGGCCCTCTCGTCTCCACTGCAGTAATCTCGGGGCAGCGCGCTATGGGAGTGATCTCCGGGCATGCAGCAAGGATCAGACTGGGAGGGGCCCTCTCGTCTCCACGGCAGTAATCTCGGGGCAGCGCGCTGTGGGAGTGATCTCCGGGCATGCAGCAAGGATCAGACTGGGAGGGGCCCTCTCGTCTCCACTGCAGTAATCTCGGGGCAGCGTGCTATGGGAGTGATCTCCGGGCATGCAGCAAGGATCAGACTGGGAGGGGCCCTCTCGTCTCCACTGCAGTAATCTCGGGGCAGCGCGCTATGGGAGTGATCTCCGGGCATGCAGCAAGGATCAGACTGGGAGGGGCCCTCTCGCCGCCAGACAGGTGAGGTCTTGCTGCCTGTTGGTGAGATCTGGTGATGAGCCATTCCGCCAGATGGTCTGGACTGTCTGCTCAGGGAACCACTCCACTGTGTCCATCCAGTCCTTCTCCTGCAGTAACTGCAGGACATTCCGTGCTGACCACTGTCTGGTGTTCTTGTGGTCAAAGCTGCTGGTCTGAAAGAACTGTCACCAATTTCATTAACGCAAGGTTCACATGGAGAAGCTTCCTGATTGAGACAGACACAGTCTCACAGGGTATTTACAGGGTAGGGGCAGGAATGATGTTTCTCCTGGCTGGGCAGTGGAACCAGGAATCACAGACTCAAAATCCGAAATTACCCTCCGCAGGACTGAGATGAGGAGAAATTTCCCCAACACAGTGCCGTGAATATTTGGAGTTTTCTCCACAAGTTTCCTAAATTAAACTGTCATATTTAGGGGCTCGCCGATGTTGGGAACGTTGAAGGAAAGTGGCGCTGAGGTCAAAGATCAGCCATGTTCCGAGGCGCAGAACAGTGCAACGGGCCGAATGACAACGCCTGCTCCTGGTTCTTATTTTCTAAATCACGAGTTGACCTTTGCGCCTTCAGCCTGTCGGATTGCACAGGGGAGCGGTGAGAGCTCCAGAGATCCATCAGCAGCCGCTGCGGTTATTTTATGTTCTTGTTATTTATCGCTGTTTCTGTATTTGCATTTGCACAGTTTGTTACCTTCAGCACTCTGGCTGATCTTTCACTGCCTGCTTCTGTTATGGTTACTATGCTATACTTTTTCTAAGTATGTCCGCAGGAAAATCCTTCTCGGGGTTGTATGTGGTGACTTATCTGGACTCTGATAATAAAATTTACTTTGAAATTTGAGTTTAGGGGAACTTCGTTTAATTCTGTGAACAAACTGTGACTGACATCTGAAGCTCCCAACAGCAGCCCGTCCTCGGACACTCACAGCCAATCATCGACCGCCGCTGGGAGAAGGATGCTCCCATTGGCTGAGGGCTGCCAGTGGGCGGGACGCAGAGAGCCCGGCCGGGCCGGAGTTTGGAACCGGGACCGAGTGAGGCCGGAGACCGGGAGCTGCGCCTCGGGTTTCGGCAGCACCACCGGCGGGTCGTGAATCCTTTCGAAGGCAGAGCTGAAGCGACCGGCGGAGATTCCGTGAGATGTTTCAGCTACACGGAGGCGGCCGGCCTCTCCCCACCGAGGATCGGGGTCTGTTGTCTGGAGTTGTCTCCCAGACCCGTCCCTTCCTGCTGGGAGACCGGAGCTGCCCCGCATCGGCTGCCGATGGATCTCCGGAGCTCTCACCGCTCCCCTGTGCAATCTGAATGGCTGAAAACCAAGGGAGAAGAAGGCGCAAAGGTAAACTCGTAAATAAGAAACAGGAGCAGGCGTGGCCACTCGGCCCTTTGCGCCTCTTCCACCCTTTCATCAGAATAGCCGATATTTGACATCAGCGCCACTTTCCTGCAAAGTTCCCATCATCGCTGAGCCCCTAAATTTGACTTTTGAATTTAGAAAACTTGTGGAGAAAATTCCAAATATTCACCACAAATCTGTGTGAGGAAATTTCTCCGGATCTCAGCCCTGTCTGTGACCCCTTGTTCAACACCACCCCCACCCCCCGGTCAGGGAAAACATCATTCCTGTCTCTACCCTGTCAATACGCTGTGTTTGTGTCTGTTTCAGTCAGACCACCTCTTATTTCTCTTGTTTTGAGACAGGCCCAATCATTGTAATCTCTCTGAGGACACTACCACAACCCAAAATCAATCTGGGAAACTTCTTCATTCCCTTTATCCGATAGACTGCCTCTGGGACGGGGACCAGACCATTGCACAGTGTTCCATGCAGGATCTCCACCGGACCCCATAGACATTCAGAGGAGCTTTTTATTCTTTTATTAGACCATAAGACCATTTTCCCTATCATGTCTGCTCAGCCATTTCATCATGGCCGATCCATTTTTCCTCTCTACAGCAATCGCCTGTCTTCCCCCGGTATCCAGTCATACCCTGACCAATCAAGAATCAATCAACCTCTGTCTTCAAATTTCATAATGAATTGGCCTCGCAAGCTGCCTGAGGCAAAGATTTCCACAGATTCAGTTCTCCCTGCTACAGAAATTCTCCTCATCTCTGTTCCAAAAGGACACCCTTCTATTTTGAGGCTGTGTCCTTAGACATGCCCACCAGAGGAAACACCTTCTCCACATTCACTCCATCAAGCTCTCTCAGTATTCAATAGGTTTCAATTAGGTCACCCCTCATTCTTCTGAATTCCAGTGAATTCAGACCCAGAGCCATCGAACGATTTTCATATAACAAGCCATTTAATCTGGAATCATTTTCATGAACCACATTTGAAACCTTTTCCAGTTTCAGCACTCCCGTTCCAAGATAAGGGGCACAAAACTGCTCCCAATACTCCAAGTGAGGCCTCACCAGTGCTTTATAAAGACTCAACATCACATCTTTGCATTTATAGTCTTGTCATCTTCAAATGAATGGTGACGTCGCATATGCCTTCCTCACCACAGACTCCTGCAAATTAACCTTCAGGGAATCCTGCACAAGGACTCCCAAATCCCTTTGCATTTCAGTTTTTGAAATTTCTCCCCATTTAGAAAATAGTCCATAAGACCATAAGAACCGTAAGACATAGATAGATAGATAGATAGATAGATAGATAGATAGATAGATAGATAGATAGATAGATAGATAGATAGATAGATAGATAGATAGATAGATAGATAGATAGATACTTTCTTCATCCCCATGGGGAAATTCAACATTTTTTCCAATGTCCCATACACTTGTTGTAGCAAAAACTCATTACATACAATACTTAACTCAGTAATAATATGATATGCATCTAAATCACTAACTCAAAAAAGCATTAATAATAGCTTTAAAAAAAGTTCTTAAGTCCTGGCAGTTGAATTGTAAAGCCTAATGGCATTGGAGAGTATTGACCTCTTCATCCTGTCTGAGGAGCATTGCATCGACAGTAACCTGTCACTGAAACTGCTTCTCTGTCTCTGGATGGTGCTATGTAGAGGATGTTCAGGGTTTTCCATAATTGACCGTAGCCTACTCAGCGCCCTTCGCTCAGCTACCGATGTTAAACTCTCCAGTACTTTGCCCACGACAGAGCCCGCCCTCCTTACCAGCTTATTAAGACGTGAGGCGTCCTTCTTCTTAATGCTTCCTCCCCAACACGCCACCACAAAGAAGAGGGCGCTCTCAACAACTGACCTATAGAACATCTTCAGCATCTCACTACAGACATTGAATGACGCCAACCTTCTAAGGAAGTACAGTCCAACTCTGTGCCTTCCTGCACAAGGCATCTGTGTTGGCAGTCCAGTCTAGCTTCTCATCTAACTGTACTCCCAGATACTTGTAGATCTTAACCTGCTCCACACATTCTCCATTAATGATCACTGGCTCCATATGAGGCCTAGATCTCCTAAAGTCCACCACCATCTCCTTGGTCTTGGTGATATTGAGACGCAGGTAGTTTGAGTTGCACCATATCACAAAGTCCTGTATCAGTTTCCTATACTCCTCCTCCTGTCCATTCCTGACACACCCCACTATGGCCGTGTCATCAGCGAACTTCTGCACATGGCAGGACTCCGAGTTATATTGGAAGTCTGATGTGTACAGGGTGAACAGGACCGGAGAGAGTACGGTTCCCTGTGGCGCTCCTGTGCTGCTGACCACCGTGTCAGACCTACAGTCTCCCAACCGCACATACTGAGGTCTCTCTGTCAAGTAGTCCACTATCCAATCCACCATGTGAGAGTCTACTCCCATCTCCGTTAGTTTGTGCTTTAAGATCTTGGGCTGGATGGTGTTAAAGGCACTAGAGAAGTCAAGGAATGTAATCCTCACAGCACAACTGACCCCATCTAGGTGAGAGAGTGATTTGTGCAGCAAATACGTGATAGCATCCTCCACTCCCACCTTCTCCTTATACGCAAACTGAAGCGGATCCCTACATAAGAGCAGAATGAGGCCATCCGGCCCATCAAGTCTACTCCACCATCAATCATGGCTGATCCTTTGTTTAAAATTTCCTCCTCAATCCCAGATCCCGGCGTTCTCCCCGTAACCTTTGATGTCATGTCCAAACAAGAAGCTGTCAATCTCTGCATTAAATACTCCCAACGACCTGGCCTCCACAGCTTCATGTGGCAACAAATTCCACAAATTCACCACCCTTTGGCTAAAGAAATTTATTTGCATCTCTGTTTTGAAAGGGACGCCCCCTCGATCCTGAGGCTGTGCCCTCTTGTCCTAGACTCTCCCACCATGGGAAACATCCTTTCTATATCTACACAGTCTAGTCCTCTCACCAGGACCCCATATACCTTCAGAGAGGATCTTTGTTCTTGTATTCAAACCTTCCTTCCCATTCAATGCTCTTCATTTAATATCGAACTCAAACAGTGAACAGACACAACACAGCCTCAGCCATGAATTTAAAGGGCAGGTGTTGCAACAGTTTGAGCTCATACCGGGGGCCACGGAGCAAGCAGGGTGTCACAAAGGGAGGAATGTGGGAGGTGTTGTATCTCTGAGCCCAGCTGTGTGTGTTTGTGTATCAGAATCAGGTTTAATATCACCGGCGTATGTGGTGACAGTTGTCAGCAGTACACTGCAATATTTAGTAATAAAAACTACAGACTACAATTAGAATGTGTAAAATTAATTTTGAAATGTAGTGCCAAACGAAACGGAAAATACTGAGGAAGTGTTCACGCGTTTCTTTGTCCATTCAGATATCTGATGGTGGGGAAGAAGTTGTTCCTGAGCCAGTGAGTGTATCTCCAGGGTCCTGTACATCCTCCTTGATGGTAGCAATGAGACGAAGGCATATCCTGGGTGATGGCGACCTACATCAATGTAAAATCCTCCCCATCCACCACAAATTCAGAAAGGGTTAACTTTAGTATTGCAACTGACTCTTACGCTTAGGCAGGAAATGAAGTGAGAGAGAGAGAGAGAGAGAGGAGAGAGAGAGGAGAGGAGAGAGAGAGAGAGAGAGAGAGAGAGAGAGAGAGAGAAGAGAGAGAGAGAGAGAGAGGGAGGGAGAGGGAGAGAGGGAGAGAGACAGAGAGAGAGAGGAGGGGGGAGTGAAAGAGGGAGACGGATAGGGAGAGGGCGATGGAGAAGGTGAGAGTGAACTTCCTCTCCTGTCGGGTTCCACTCAGTCCTGGTTATCCATCTTCCCAGTATCACCTGCTTCTCAACTTCCTCGAAGCTCTTTATCCGTTCTCTCTTTCCTCCTTCTACACACTTACCTCTCCCCATATCTCGTCATCCCCTTAGTCTCCCTCCTCCTCACTCCTTCCCAACTCCCTCAACTGTGTTTCTCCCTCTTCCTAATGCCCTGATACTTGCCCTCTCCCTCCCTCTCCGCTGAGGGTTTGACAGTGAATCAGAGTCACGGAAGTTGATTAAATCCGTGTCCTGCGGAAGCGACAGCAGATAAAGCCTTTCGGCTGGATGAGGAGGGCGCGGGAGGAATATGTTTCATATGAGTGATGCAGGATTCAGGAAGGTAGGGAGTAAGCAAAGGGTGAGGGGTCAGTGTGAGTGTGGTGTAAGACGGAGCAAGTGGGGAGTAATGGAGGAGAGTGAGGGGGAGGGATAGTAGAATTTGGGATGAGAGAGGAGAAGCGGAGAGGGACTAGAGAGAGAAAAGTGAGAAGAGAAGGACGATATTCGGGGAAAGCGCGTAAATAGACCCTTCAGTCCGTCTGGACAGTTCCACCCGTGTTCACAGAGCCAGTGCTGTTTGCACACGGTTGGAATTTACTCCTGTAAACCTCCACCCGCGTGTCGGGTCAGAGCTGGAGAGCTTTGTGACCTGGTATCAACACTCCCCACCCCCTCCATTTCACCAACACAATAGAGCTGGTTACTGACAACAGGAAGTCAGCCGGGGCGATGCAGACCTTCCTGTTTACATCAACGGCAGAGGATAAGGGGGTTGAGAGCTCCAATCTCCAGAGAGTGAACACCACTAACAGCCTGTCCTTGTCCAGCCACAAGGACACTATCGCCAAGAAAGCTCAGCGGCCTCTCTGCTTCTTCCAGAGGCTGAAGAAAATCAGCGCCTCCTGGACGACCATCATCTATTTTTACAGAACACATCCTGTGCGGAAACTAGTCGCGTTGTCACGGCAACAGCACTGGCCACCACCGGAAACACTGCAGAGAGCTGTGAACAAGTTCAGTACATCATGGAAACTGTGGACACTGTTTACACATCTCTCTGCCTCAATAAAACAGTCCACGTTATCAAAGACCCCACACACGTCGAACATTCTGACTTCCTGAGAGATGGACCCACTAACTTCACAATCTCCCTAATGCAGTGCTGTGATTAATTGGTCTGTATGATTCGTTAAGTTAATTAATTGTCCCCCCTACATTTCGCGACCCCGCACTCCCAGTCTGGAGTTGATGAAGTGATCTTTATGGACGGGATGCGAATCAAAAGTTATGACTGTACCTTGATTCATTGAAACCAACTGTCCAAATTTACGCTCATCTCTCCTCTCCTCTTCTCTCTCCCCCTCCCCCCGCCTGTCACTCTCTCTCTTTCTCTTTCTCTCTCTCTCTTCCTTCTCTATACCCCTCTCCTTTCCCCTCCTCTTCCCCCTCTTACGTCCTCACTTACCCTCCCCTCTCCCCCCTTCTCCACCACTCCTCTGCCGCCTATTCTGTAGCACACTAAACGGAAAACAAACAGGCCTCTCCCAGAAACCACAAGCCTTCATCTTCTGAGAGAACATTGAATCTTCCCAACCGACGAGAAATTATACAACATCTGTAATCCACTGAGTGTGTAAAACCGTCATCACAGTGCGGGGTGGGGGATGGGTGCTGGTCTGGACGGGTGGGTGGCGGAGACAGCAAGCTACAGGAAAGGGGGAATTGGGGAGAAAACGAGAGGCAAGCGAAAGGTTAGGCATTAACGGAGTAAGCGACAATAAGGGAAAGATGCAGGTTAGTGACTGTGTAGGGAAGAATGTTTGGAGGAAAGAGTGGGAGGGTGCAAAAGAGTACGGATGATGAAAAGAGGAGATAGAGAAATTGAGGAATTGTATATGTAAACAGAGAGCGTGAGAGAGAGAGATACGGAGAGATAAGAAAGTTAAGGGGAGAGAGTGAGAGGGAAAGAAACAGAGACAGAAAGAGAGAGAGAGAGGGAGAGAGAGGAACAGAGAATGAGAGAGACAGAGACAGAGAGAGAGGGAGAGATAGAGAGAGAGTTAGAGACAGGGAGAGCAAGAGACAGAGAGAGAGAGAGGGAGAAGAGACAGAGAGAGAGAGAGAGGGAGGGAGAGACAGAGAGAGACAGACAGAGAGAGAGGGTGGGGGGGGAGAGTGAGAGAAAGAGAGGGAGAGAGACAAAGTGAGAGAGAAACAGAGAGAGACAGAAAGAGAGAGTGAGGGAGAGACAGAGAGAGGGAAAGAGTAAGACAGAGACACAGAGAGAGAGGGGCAGAACGGGAGAGAGAAAGAGAGAGAGTGAGAGACAGAGAGAGAGGGAGAGAGGAACAGAGACTGAGAGAGAGAGACAGAGAGAGGAAGGGAGAGATGGAGGAGAGCGGGAGAGAGGAAGAGAGAGAGGGAGAGAGAGGAACCGAGAGTGAGAGAGAGAGAGAGAGAGAGAGAGAGAGAGAGAGAGAGAGAGAGGAGAGAGAGAGGAGAGGAGGAGAGATGAGAGAGAGGAGAGAGAGAGAGAGAGGGAGAGAGGGACAGAGAGCGAGGGAGAGACAGAGAGAGAGGAACAGAGAGTGAGAGAGAGATACAGAGAGAGGGAGGGAGAGATGGAGAGAGAGGAAGAGAGAGAGGGAGAGACAGAGAGCGAGGGAGAGAGACTGAGAGAGAGGAACAGAGAGTGAGTGAGAGAGAGGGGAACAGAGAGTGAGAGAGACAGAGAGTGAGAGAGAGAGAGAGAGGGAAAGCAAGAGACAGAGTGAGAGAGGCAGGCAGAGACAGGAACAGAGAGAGAGGGAGAAAGACAGAGAGAGAGGAACAGAGAGTGAGTGGTGAGAGAGATACAGAGAGAGGGAGGGAGAGATGGAGAGAGAGGGAGAGAGGAAGAGAGAGAGGGAGAGAGAGGAACAGAGAGTGAGTGAGAGAGAGAGAAGAACAGAGAGTGAGTGAGAGAGAGAGAGAGGAACAGAGAGTGAGAGAGAGAGAGAGAGAGAGGAACAGGGAGTGAGAGAGACAGAGAGAGAGGGAGAGACAGAGGGAGAGCGAGATACATAGAGAGAGAAAAGGAGAGAGACAGGCAGAGAGAGAGTGTGGGGAGGAGAGGGAGAGGGAGAGAGACAGAGAGAGGGAGACAGAGAGGGGGAGAGAGAGAGAAAGGGGGAGAGAGAAAGAGTGAGAGAGAGAGAGAAAGGGGGAGAGAGAAAGAGTGAGAGAGAGACAGAAAGAGAGTGACAGAGTGATGGGGAGAGAGGCAGAGAGGAAAAGTGGGAGAGAGAGACAGAGAGAAAGAGGAAGAGAGAAGGAGAGAGGGAGAGAGAGACAGAGAGAGGGAGAGCGAGATACGGAGAGAGAGGGAGAGAAATAGAGACAGGCAGAGACGGAGAGGGTGGGGAGAGAGTGAGAGGGAGGAGGGAGAGAGAGACAGAGAGGCAGAGAGGGAGGAACGGAGCGTGAGTGAGAGAGAGAGGAACAGAGAGTGAGAGAGAGATACAGAGAGAGGGAGGGAGAGATGGAGGGAGAGGGAGAGAGGAAGAGAGAGAGGGAGAGAGAGGAACAGAGAGTGAGAGAGAGGCAGAGAGACGGAGGGGAGAGACAGAGAGAGAGGGAGAGAGGAAGAGAGAGAGGGAGAGACAGAGAGCGAGGGAGAGAGGAAGAGAGAGAGGAACAGAGAGTGAGTGAGAGAGAGAGGAACAGGGAGTGAGAGAGACAGAGAGACAGAGACAGGCAGAGACAGGAACGGAGAGAGAGGGAGAGAGACACAGAGAGAGGGAGAGACAGAGGGAGAGCGAGATACATAGAGAGAGAGGAGAGAGACAGGCAGAGAGAGAGAGTGTGGGGAGAGAGTGAGAGGGAGAGGGAGAGAGAGACAGAGAGAGAGGGAGAGACAGAGAGGGGGAGAGAGAGAAAGGGGGAGAGAGAAAGAGAGTGAGAGAGAGACAGAAAGAGAGAGACAGAGTGAGAGGGGAGAGTGGCCGAGAGGAAAAGTGGGAGAGAGAGACAGAGGGAGAGAGGAAGAGAGAAAGAGAGAGGAAGAGAGACAGAGAGAGGGAGAGCGAGATACAGAGACAGAGAGGGGGAGAGAAATAGAGACAGGCAGAGACAGAGAGGGTGGGGAGAGAGTGAGAGGGAAAGGAGAGAGAGACAGCGAGGCAGAGAGTGAGGGGGAGAGAGAGAAGTGAGTGAGACAGAAAGAGAGTGAGAGAGAGACAGAAAGAGAGAGACGGGGAGAGAGGCAGAGAGAGAGGAAACGTGTGAGAGAGAGACAGAGAGAGAGAGGAAGAGAGAGAGAAGGAGAGAGGGAGAGAGAGAGAGGGAGAGACAGAGAGAGAGGAACAGAGAGTGAGAGAGAGAGAGAGAGGAACAGGGAGTGTGAGAGAGAGGGAGAGGGGCGGAGAGAGGGAGACAGAGAGGGTGTTGGAGGGAGAGTGGGACAGAGAGACACAGAGAGAGAGAGGGGCAGAAGAGTGGGAGAGAGATGGAAGGAGAGAGAGGATGGGGAGAGAGGGAGACGGAGGGAGAGAGACAGCAAGAGAGAGACAGAGAGAGATAGAGTGAGAGAGGGAGAGGGGGAGGGAGAGATGGAGAGAGAGGGAGAGCAAGATACAGAGAGTGAGAAGGAGAGACACGCAGAGAGAGACAGGGTGGGGAGAGTGAGAGAGAGCGAGTGAGAGACAGAGAGGGTGAGAGAGAGAGCACGTGGGGAGATAGTGAGAGACAGAAAGAGACAGAGAGAGAGGGGGAGAGGCAGCGAGAGAGGAACAGTGGGAGAGAGACAGAGGGAGAGGAAGAGAGAGAACGAGAGAGGCAGAGAGAGAGAGAGGGAGAGACAGAGAGAGAGGGAGAGAGACAGAGAGAGAGGAACAGAGTGAGAGAGAGAACAGGGAGTGAGGGACAGAGAGAGGAGTGCAAGAGAGAGAGAGTTAGAGAGACAGACAGGCAGAGAGAGAGAGGGTGGAGAGAGAGTGCGAGGGAGCGGGAGAGAAAGGGAGACAGAAAGAGTGAGACAGAGAGAGGAGGAGAGAGGCAGAGAGAGAGGAAAAGTAGGAAGAGAGAGAGGGGAGAGAGGAACAGTGAGAGAGAGACAGAGGCAGAGAGAAAGAGAGGGAGACAGAGAGGGAGAGAGACAGAGAGAGACACAGAGAGAGAGGGTGGGGGAGAGAGAGAGGAGGCAGAGAGAGAGTGAGAGACAGAGGAAGACAGAGGGAGAGGGAGTGAGAGATTGAGAGAGAGTGAGAGGGAGAGAGAGGAACAGAATGTGTGAGAGAGATAGAGACAGGGAGAAAGAGAGAGAGACAGAGAGAGATCGTGGGGAGAGAGTGAGAGAGAGAGAGACAGAGACAGGGGGAGAGAGGCAGGAGAGAGGGGGAGAGACAGAGAGGGAGAGGGATACACAGTGAGAGAGGGGGAGAGGAAGAGCGGGAGAGAGAGAGAGGGAGATGGGGAGAGAGACAGAGAGAGAGAGAAGGAGAGAGAGAGGAGAAGGAGTGAGAGAGGGAGACGTATAGGGAGAGGGAGAGGGTGAGAGTGAACTTCCTCTCCTGTCTGGTTCCATTCAGTCCTGTTTCTCCATCTTCCCAGTATCTCCTGCATCTCAACTTCCCCCAAGCTGTTTACCCGTTCTATCTCTCCTCCTTCTACACACTACTTCTCCCCACATCTCGTCATTCCTTAGTCTCCCTCCTCCCTCACCGCTTCCCAATTTCCTCAACTTTGTTTCTCCCTCTTCCCAATGGCCTGATACTTCCCCTCGCCCTCTCCCTCCCTCTCCGCTGAGGGTTTGACAGTGAATCAGTCACCGGAAGTTGAGTAAATCCGTGTCCTGCGGAAGCGACAGCACATTAAGCCTTTCGGCTGGATGAGGAGGGCGCGGGGAGGACTCTGTTTCATATGAGTGATGCAGGATTCAGGAAGGTAGGGAGTAAGCAGAGGGTGAGGGGTCAGTGTGAGAGTGGTGTAAGGCGGAGGGAGTGTGGGAGTAATGGAGGAGTGAGGGGGAGGGATAGTAGAGTTGGGATCAGAGAGGAGAAGCGGAGAGAGACTAGAGAGAGGAAGGTGAGAGTGAGAAAAGTGAGAGAGAAGGACGAGATTCGGGGAAAGCGCGTAAATAGACCCTTCAGTCCGTCTGGACAGTTCCACCCGTGTTCACAGAGCCAGTGCTGTTTGCACACGGTTGGAATTTACTCCTGTAAACCTTCTCCACCCGCGTGTCGGGTCGGAGCTGGAGAGCTTTGTGACCTGGTATCAACACTCCCCCCACCCCCCTCCATTTCACCAACACAATAGAGCTGGTTAATGACAACAGGAAGTCAGCCGGGGCGATGCAGACATTCCTGTTTACATCAACGGCAGAGGATAAGGGGTTTGAGAGCTCCAATCTCCCGAGAGTGAACACCACTAACAGCCTGTCCTTGTCCAGCCACAAGGACACTATCGCAAAGAAAGCTCAGCGGCCTCTCTGCTTCTTCCCGAGGCTGAAGAAAATCGGCGCCTCCTGGATGACCATCATCTATTTTTACAGAACACATCCTGTGTGGAAACTAGTCGTGTTGTCACGGCAACAGCACTGGCCACCACCGGAAACACTGCAGAGAGTTGGGAACAAGTTCAGTACATCATGGAAACTGTGGACACTGTTTACACATCTCTCTGCCTCAACAAAACAGTCCACATTATCAAGACCCCACACACGTCGAACATTCTGACCTCCTGAGAGATGGACCACTAACTTCACAATCTCCCTAATGCAGTGTTGTGATTAATTGGTCTGTATGATTCATTAAGTTAATTAATTGTCCCCCCTACATTTTGCGACCCCGCACTCCCAGTCCCGAGGTGATGAATTGATCTTTATGGACGGGATGCGAATCAAAATTTATCACTGTACTTTGATTCATTGAAAGCAAAAGTCCCAATTTTACGCTCACCTCTCCTCTCCTTTTCTCTCTTCCCCCTCTCACGTCTCTCTACTCCTCTCCTTCCCCCTCTCATGCCCTCTCTCTCCCCCCCTCTTCTCCACACTCTTCCACACTGTTCTGCAGCACACTAAACGGAAACAAACAGGCCTCTCCAGGGAAACCAGAAGCCTTCATCTTCTGAGAGAACATTGAATCTTCCCAACCGACGAGAAATTATACAACATCTGTAATCCACTGTGTGTAAAACCGTCATCACAGTGCGGGTGGGGGAGGGGTGCTGGTCTGGACGGGTGGGTGGGCGGAGACAGCAAGCTACAGGAAAGGGGGTATTGGGGAGAAACGAGAGGCAAGCGAAAGGTTCTGGAGGAACGGAGTAAGCGACAATCCGGGAAAGATGCAGGTTAGTGACTGTGTAGGGAAGAATGTTTGGAGGAAAGAGGGGGGAGGGTGCAAAAGAGAAACGGATGAGGGAAGGAGAGGATATAGAGAAATTGAGGAAAAGCATCTGTGTAGAGACAGTGTGAGAGAGAGAGAGGGAGAGAACAAGAGAGTTAGGGGAGAGAGAGACGGAGAGAAAGGGAGAGTGAGGGACTGGAGCAGTGGAAAATCTGGGAAGGAGTTTGGAAGAGGGTGAGCGGAACAAGGAGTGAGAAGTGAGGAAAGAAAGAGAAAGGGGGACAGAGAGTGATAGATAAGGGATCCGAGATAAACAGTGAAGGGGAAGAGAGGGTAAGAGGGAAGGGTGAGAAGGGATTAAGGGGAACTGGGAAAGAGGCGCAGAGAGAGTGGAAGCGTTGAAGAGGAAGAGGCGAATATAGGTGAAGGGAGAAGAGAGTAAGTGGAAGTGGGAGACAGAGTGTGGGGAAGAGACAGTAGGAGACAAGAGATGGAGAGAGAGAGGATGAGGGAAAAGGGACAGAAAGTGGAGATAGTGGAAAGGGGTGCTAATGGGGCAGGGGGTGCGGAGAGAGTTTGAGACAAAGTGGAGGAACGTGGCGATTTTTTGGATGCGGGATGAAGGACAATAGGATGATGGAGATAACGTGTATGTGTGTGTGCCTGTGTCTGTGTGAGTGTGTGTGTCTGAGAGTGAGTGTGTGTGTGTGTGTTTCTGTGAGTGTCTGTGTGTGTGTGAGTGTGTATGTATGTGTGTGTGTGAGTGTGTCTGTGTGTGTGAAAGAGAGAGGGAGGAAGAAACGCGGAGAACGAGCGATACAGAATGGAGTAAATGTTGGGGAGAGGATAGAGAACGAAGTCAATGTGGGTCGGGGAAACACGGTGAATGACACGACCTCATGGAGTACCGAGGCACAGGTGAACGTTGATAGACAGGGCGGTGACGTGGTACAGGAGTCAGGACGTCACGTGACAGCAGTACGAGCCATCACGTGACCGCACTGGGCGTGTTGTCTGCGGTTCTGGTCTCCGGGCAACAGGACGGCTGTGAGATAGCTCGAGAGGGCGCAGTAAAAATTCACCGACAACCGAGTGATACGGCAGAGGAAGAGGCCCCGAACTCCGCGATGTTCTACCGAAGTAATTAATCCAACGAAACCTAATACTAATCCCTTTTTCCTGGAAAATGTCCAGATCCTTCCGTTCCCTGCACGTGTCTGTGAAAAAGCCTCTTAAAAAACCCTTGTGGTATCGAACCCGCCACTAGCCGCGGCGGCACATTCCAGGCACACAGCGGGCTCTGTATAAAAAATAAACTTCTGCCGGACATCGTCTTTGAACTGTCCCACACTCACCTTGAAATCACGTCCTCTGGTAATTGAGATATTCACCTGGTGAACAAACGATGTCGGTTCTCTTCTCTCAGATCTCTACTCAGCCTCGGTCTGCCTCTGGTCTCCCCTCAGCCCCCATCGCTACAGAGGAAACAACTGAAGCCTCTCCAACCTTTCATTCCCTCTGATCCATGTGGCAACCCCTCCATTTCCGGAACATTAACTCTCACCCGATCCTCCCTCCGCCGTAACAGGGTTAGAGTTCCTCCTGTTGTCAACCAACGACCAGCGGTTCTGTAGTGGCGATAGAGTCACCCGGATAGTGAGATGTGTCCAGGTGCCAGGGACAGGGATGACTCCGATCAGGTCCCTGGCATTCTAAAGGGGGAGGGCGAGCAACCAGACTTGTTGGTAAATATTGGCACCAATGACAGGTAAAAAATGTCAGCAGGCCCTGAAAAGAAATTTTGTGAGTTAGGTAAGGGGTTTGGGAACCGATGTGCTACCGCCGAGGATGAGGTAGTTGGTTTGTAGACAGAGACAGTATGTTGTGAGACTGCTGGCAATGAGAGGCTGCTGATAGGACAACCTGGCAGTCGACAGGGGGAGTTGCAATGGAAAAGACGCACAGAATCTAAAAAGCTGAACACAGGACTGAAGGTATTACACGAGTAATTTTGCAGATATTGGAAATTCAAACAAAACACACAAAATGCTGGTGGAACACAGCAGGCCAGGCAGCATCTATAAGAGATGCACTGTCGACGTTTCGGGCCGAGACCCTTTGTCAAGACTAACTGAAAAGGAGAGGTACTAAGGGGTTTGAAAGTAGTGGGGGGAGGGGGAAATGCGAAATGATAGGAGAAGACCGGAGGGGGTGGGATGAAGCTATGAGCTGGAAAGGTGATTGGCGAAAGTGATACAGAGCTGGAGAAGGGAAAGGATCATGGGATGGGAGAAAGAAAGTGGTGATGCAGAATGATGGGCAGAGAGAGAGAGAGAAAAAAACAAACAACTAAATAAGTCAGGGTTGGGGTAAAAGGGTAAGAGGGGCATTAACGGAAGTTAGAGAAGTCACTGTTCATGCCATCAGGTTGGAGGCTACCCAGCCGGTATATAAGGTGTTGTTCCTCCAACCTGAGTGTGGATTCATCTTGACAGTAGAGGAGTCCATGGATAGACATATCAGAATGGAAATGGGACGTGGAGTTAAAATATGTGGCCACTGGGAGATCCTGCTTTCTCTGGCGGACCAAGCGTAGGTGTTCAGTGAAACGGTCTCCAGGTCTGCGTCGGGTCTCACCAATATATAAAAGGCCACATCGGGAGCACCGGACGCAGTAAACCACACCAGCCGACTCACAGGTGAAGTGTCGCCTCACCTGGAAGGACTGTCTGGGGCCCTGAATGGTGGTGAGGGAGGAAGTGTAAGGGCAGGTGTAGCACTTGTTCCACTTACAGGGATAAGTGCCAGGATGGAGATCGGTGGGAAGGGATGGGCAGGGGAGGTGACGAGTGGACCAGGGAGCCGCGTAGGTAGCGATCCCTGCGGAAAGCAGAAAGAGGCGGTGGAGGGAAAGATGTGCTTGGTAGTGGGATCCCGTTGGAGGTGGCGGAAGTTACGGAGAATTATACGTTGGACCTGGAGGCTGGTGGGCTGGTAGGTGAGGACAAGGGGAACCCTATCCCGTAGGGTGGCGGGCGGATGGGGTGAGGGCAGATGTACGGGAAATAGGAGAGATGCGTTTGAGAGCAGAGTTGATGGTGGAATAAGGGAAGTCCCTTTGTTTAAAAAGGAAGACATCTCCTTCGTCCTGGAATGAAAAGTCTCATCCTGAGAGCAGCTGCGGCGGAGACGGAGGAATTGTGACAAGGGGATAGCATTTTTGCAAGAGACAGGCTGGGAAGAGGAATAGTCCAGATAGCTGTGAGAGTCTGTAGGCTTATAGTAGATATCAGTAGATAGGCCATCTCCAGAGATGGAGACAGGAAGATCAAGAAAGGGGATGGAAGTGTCGGAAATAGACCAGTTAAATTTGAGGCAGGGTGAAAGTTGGAGGCAAAGTGAATGAAGTCAACGAGCTCAGCATGCGTGCAGGAGGCAGCGCCAATGCAGTCGTCGATGTAGCGAAGGAAAAGAGGGGGACGGATACCCGTATAGACTTGGAACGTGGACTGTCCCACAAAGCCAACAAAAAGACAGGCATAACTGGGACCATTCGGGTCGCCATGACTACACCCTTGGTTTGGAGGAAGTGGGAGAAACCAAAGGAGAAATTATTGAGAGTAAGAACTAATTCCGCTAGACGAATTAGAGGGGAAATGGTTAGGTCTGGAATCCAAAAAGAAGCGAAGAGTTTTGAGACCGTCCGGGTGGAGGATGGAGGTATATAGGGACTGGACGTCCATGGTGAAAATAAGGCGGTGGGGGCCAGGGAACTTAAAATCATTGAAAAAATTCAAAGCGTGAGAAGTGTCACGAACATAGATGGGAAGAGATTGAACAAGGGGGGGATAAGGCAGTGTCAAGGTATGCAGAGATGATTTCGATGGGGCAGGAACAAGCTGAGACAATAGGTCTACCTGGACAGGCAGTTTTGTGGCTCTTGGATAGGAGGTAGAAATGGGAAGTGCGGGGTGTGGGAACTATGAGGTTGGTGGCAGTGGATGGCAGATCCCCAGAGCTGATAAGGTTGGTGATGGTATAGGAGACAGTAGTGGGGTCATGATCAAAGGGTAAATAAGAGGAGGTATCAGAGAGTTGTCGCTGTACCTCGGACAGGTAGAGGTCAGTACGCCAGGCAACAGCAGCTCCCCCCTTATCATAGGGTTTTATAGTGAGGTTGGGATTGGTGCGGAGGGAGCGGAGAGCAGAGCGTTCGGAAGGAGTTAGGTTGGAATTGGATCAGGGTGAGTTGAAGTCGAGACGGTCGATGCCCCGTCGGCAATTAGCAATAAAGTGATCCAGGGCAGGCAGAAGACCAGAGCGGGGTGTCCATGAAGAGGAGGAGGGTTGAAGACGGGAGAAGGGGTCATCGGTGGGGGTAGGAGAGTCCTTGCCAAAGAAGTAAGCTCGGTGACGGAGCCGGCGGAAGATGAGTTCAGCGTCATGGCGTACGCAGAACTCGCTGAGTTGTGGGCGAAGAGGGATAAAGCTGAGGCCCTCACTGAGGACAGAGCGCTCTGCCTCAGAGAGTTGAAGGTCGGAGGGAATGGTAAAGACCCGGCACGGATGAGAGATGGGATCAGAGGGAGGAGGGAGGCTGGTAGTGTCAGTAGAGAGGGAAGGGTTGGGGTGAGAGTAAGATGGAGCCTCTGAGGGCCCAGGAGCTGACGATGGGATCAGAGGGAGAGGGGATTGCAGAGTGGTGGTGGGGGAAGGAGAGAACGGCCTTTAATAAAGCCCGTTTGATTCATAGAGATGATTTTAGTTAAAATATTTTCAGGATAAAGTGATCGAAATGGCGGAGATGAACAACATTAAAAATAATCCGTGATTCCATAACAGGGGTAAAAAAAAAAGAAAAAAAAACACACCCAGATTACAAAGCCCAGAAAAAAATGTCGATATCTATCGACGCAAGCCCCAGGAAAAGCATCGATGCTGTTATAGCTCCGCCTACGTGGATATAAAAAAGTAATCTTTCTCTCCCTCTACCGGACATAAATCCCATTACAGTCGACATATATGTCAGTATAGTTAACTTGAAAGGATAGTGTTTTTCCTATAAAACAAAACGACCTTCAATTTGAAAGTAACCTTCATAGTATTAGATAAGTGAAGAAAAACACATCCAAAACAATTCTTGAAATATTTGCACACCAGAAAAACAATCACCATCTTTAAATTATCCAATCTGTCTTTAAAACACAAGAAAAGCCAAATAATTACTTAAAAGATCATCAATAAAGCATACAGAATAAAACAAAACAATCAATTCATTTAAAATGCTGAAAAAGAAAAAAAAAAGTTCTCGATAGTACAAACTTAACTACAGCCTATCAACAGTTCTCCCACTATATCTTCTGAGGTTAAAACCGTCCAAACCAGTCTTTTTCAAAAGTAATAATGAATTTTAAGCTAAAAACTTTCTGTGACCACCAGATCTTCCAGTCTTATCAGTCTTTGCACCGCGAGACACTCAAGCCATTATAAATCATTCAAACTTCAGGCTTCAGACTCGTCGTGGGTGAAATATTTGCACAAAAAGAAATTCGATCACCATCTTTGAATTCTCCAATCTTTCTTTAAAACGTAAAGAAATCCAAGCAATTACTTAACAAAAAAACGTTTAAAAAAGCATACAGAACAAAAAAAATCAGTTGGTTCATTTAAATGCTGCAGAGAAAAAAAAACAAACTAGATGGTTCAGAATTATCTAGAGTCTTTCAACAGTTCTCCCACTATATCTTCGAAGGTTAAAACCATCCGAACCAGTCTTTTTCGAAGCTAAGAATGCATTTTAAGGTAAAAACTTTCTATAACCATCAAATCTTCTAATTTCATCGCTTTACACCACGAGACAGTCAAATTATTATAAATTATTCAAACTTCAGATTCGCCATCGGACTCGTCAGACAAAGAGTTAATAAAACGCAATGCTTCGGCTGGATCATCAAAAATACGAGCTCCAGAATTGTTAACAAAAAGTCTTAATTTGGCTGTCTATTGTAATCATGGAAAGAGCTTTTTTTGAAAAGCTAATTTCATAGAAGAGTGAAATGCAAAAAGTTTCTCAACAATTTCACGTGGAAAATCTTGAAAAAAAACGAACTTCTGAACCTTGAAATTGAAATGATCTTTGTTTTCTTGCAAGTTTAATAATGCGGTCCTTGTCTCTGAGACGGAGAAAACGCACAACGGCATACCTGTTTTTACCTTCATCCAAAGATTTTAAAGCACCCGTTCTGTGAGCCGATTCAAGCTCCGGGGGTTGCGAACAAACCTCCGGAAATAAAGACTGAAACATTTTAGCAAAATAATCCAGTGTGTCGGCAGATTCTGACTTCTCTTGTAATCCAACAATTCGAATATTATTCCGACGCGATCGAGCTTCCAAATCCACGATCCGTTGTTGAGCCTTTTCCAAACGAGAAGAAAGGTCAGCCGCATTTCGATTCACTTCTTTAAGATCGAGGCTCAGAGAGTCAATTTTTTCTTCAAATTTCTCTTTTAGTTGAGTTATTTCAGTGCAGATACCGGAGATTCGAGATTCCAATCTCTTGACCCAAGGGGCTTCTTCCGAGAACTCGTCAGCTTTGTTTAGATTTTCCGTTAGAAGGGTCGGGATTTCGTCTGGTGCTCTTCGAAATAGCCATAATTATAACTATTGTGATACAAGTTTGACTGAATAGAGTTAAAATTTCGAAGTTTAAATCGGAAAAGGGAGAGATTAAAGACGGACAATGAACAACTAAGTCTTACATGTCCGTAGCGGGAGGCGGAGTCCGGAAGGACTTTGGATTGAATTATGGAAAGGATGTTTCCCATGGTGGAGAGTTTAGGATAAGAGGGCATAGCCTCAGGAGGGAGGGGTGCCTTTTCAAAACAGAGATGCGGGGAATCTTTCAGACAAAGGGTGGTGAATTTGTTGAATTTCTTGCCACATGCAGCTGCAGAGCCCACGGCGTTGGGTGCATTTAAGGCAGACATTGATAGTTTCTTGATTGGACATGGCATCAAAGGTTCAGGGGAGAAGGCCGGTAGCTTGGGTTGAGGAGGACGGAAAGAAAGGATCAACCATGAGTGAATGGTGGAGCAGACTCGATGGGCCGGATGGCCTGACTCTGCTTCCATGTCTTATGACTTTATGGAAATGAGGATTGAGCCGGAGACTGCAAGACTTTGTCTGAGTTTTATATTTGGACGGTCAGTGCTGGTACGGGTGGGAACCCACAACGCCGTATTTGTAACCCTTTATTATCTAATGTTATGATTAATGATATTCTCTCTGAGACAGGCACTGAGGTGTGTAAATCACTATATGCAGGTGATGGAGCTCTATGGCTTAGAGGCATAAATTGCAATTATATTGTATATTGGATCCAATTAACAGCTAATAATTTTGAACAGTCGGCAAATAGATGAGAATTTAAGCTTTCAGTCGCTCATGAACAAGTTCTGAGTTTTATAAATGTGATTAATATGCATGCAGTTGATTTGAAATGATATGGTCAAACTCCTCAAGACGTGACAGCGGTAAGATTTCCAGGCATGTGGATGGATAATCAGCTGGCATGGAAGCGTCATATCAGAAAAAAATAACATTAAATATTCTCAGTTGTCTATATGGGTATTCTGGGGAGCTACATGAATATCATTGTGGGCCATGTTGATTTGTTTAATTAGATCTGTTCTTGATTATGGCTGTGTGACTTGTAGATCAGCGTCATCTTCAATTTTAAAGTGTTAGGAAGTGTTCTGTCGCAATAAGGTGGTCCCCTGTTTCAGCTTTACTGGTTGAAATGAGCCAAGTATAATTGCGGAGATTGCAGTTGATATTAACAAACTGGATTCATTAGACGGGACAAATAAATTATCATCCTGTTGAAGTTGTGTTCGAGGACGGTTGGCAACATCACACGAAGAGTGTTTTCAAGTTTAGGTGGCTGGGATCTTATCGCGCTGGGAAGATGGGAATGTGGGATTATGCAATATTCCCCAATGTCACGTTCACTGAAACCCCATCTTGTTCTGCCTCTGACTAGCTGATTTTAGGTCACACAGTTTAATAATTCTGAGAATTCTGCAATGTCCGAGAGACTGTTGGT